>NC_065562.1:2828155-3015877 GCF_022605725.1 Anthonomus grandis grandis | reverse complement strand
ACACATCTCGTGAGAGTGTAAGATTTACTAGAAATTTGCCTTGGAGGATTCATGTGAGTGAGCATGTAAAGCAGGTCTATAGTCTTAATATGGCCCAAAGAAGATTTTTGGAAATAAGCTGCATAAATGATTTAATTTTCATGAACCAGAATATCTGTCAGAATTCCTTATTCAAAGAGGAGATACACATAATGTAAATATTCGCACTGGCAATCCCCCAGCACAAGACTGAAAAGTTGTTTCAAATATACTTCTGCCTGTCTTTACAATGGCCTACCTGCAGAAATTAAAGATTTAGGCATGGCCTCTTTTAAGTCTAAATTAAAAAAATTTTTGGAGACTGTTGATATTTTAACACGGGTGTAACTTTGATTCTGTTATGATTCTCTGAATCATTTTTGTTGAAATTTTTATTTTTAATAAAATTATACTATGTCCTTTTATTATTTATTGTGGTGGTTATTAAAACACACCTAGCGATACTTTCCACCTTTTTATGTATATAGAATAGATGTAATTGATTTCTTGCATATATTAAATATTATTTTATTTTTTGCTATTTAAAAAAACTCACAAACACATTTAATTAATAAAAATAGCATAGAAGGCTTTGATTTCTTGAATAGGAGGTTGCATTTTGACACATTCTTCAATTATTTTTCAATTGACATAATACATGACATCTTGTTAAGAGCAATTATTATTTCTTATTTAAATAAATTGTCGCGCAAAGCACTGTAGCCCTGAAGAAACGGGTCTAATTTAGCAATTGAGGAGTCAAGATAAATCCTATACATTTATTGCGAATATGCTTAAAAGATCATCTTGTGTATTAACTTCAGAGTTTTAAAAACTCAAAATAAAACGGAAAATATTCCTGAAAATCTGGGCCGTCCAAGAAAAACCACACGGAAGACTGATAAGCTTATTGTAAGCGAAGTCAGTAAACAACCCTTTTCCACATCACCCTCTATAAAACGAAACTGAAGCCTAAGTATTAGCAATAGGACCATAAAAAGACGTTTGCAAGACCAAAAAATTATATGGTTGAGTGGCCAGAAAAGTCCCATTTCTAATCAAAAAGATATAAAACAAAGACTGGCAATTATTAAGAATAATTTTAATGATAATTTTCAAAGAAATCGAAGATCAATTTATTACGATCAGATGGAAGATTATTCGTTAGAAGGAGGAAAAATGAAGAATATAATCCTAGGAACACAATAGGTACAGTTAAACACAGAGGTGGAAATATCAAACTGTGGGGCTATTTTTCCTACAATGGACTGTGTCCCATATTTTAGATTAAAGAGACCATGACAAAAAAAATTTATTTTGATATCTTGGATAGAGTCATGCTACCATATGCCAAAGAAAACATGCCTATAAGGTGGGTGTATCAACAAGATAATGATCCTCAACATACGCCAGGGATTATTAGCAATGGTTTACCCAAAATAGGGTTTTTGGTTCTGGAATGGCCATCACAATCACCTGACCTTAACGCTATTGCAAAGCTTTGGAAGGAGCTGAAAAACCGAATAGCTTGTAAAAACACAACAAATAAGCAAGATTTATGGAAGGAAGTTTAGGAAGCTTGGTATTCCATCCCAGTTGAAATATGCCAAAAGTTGATTGATTTGATGCCAAGAAGATGCGCAGCCGTCCTCAAGAATAAAAGTTATTCTACCAAGTACTGACTCGCTTATCTAATGATGTCTTTTGTTTTGCGGTACATTGTAATTATAATTTTTTATTTTATTAAAAATATTTTTATTTTTTTGTCCACCATAAAATGTGTAAGAAATAAATTATTTATTTATAATTACAAATTAAACTGGCAAGGAATAACATGTATTTATTTTTTTATCACTGATGGCATATGTTGTACAAATATGAAATTGTTTTTTTCTCTATTTAGCACAATATATTATTAGAAATATTCAAATAAAACCAGGCACTCTTATTTTTTTGGCCACCACTGTATCTGTGCCATTTTTATTGACCTTAATTATTAAATTCATTTATTTTTGTGACTTATTTTTTCCTTTTTATGGGCTTATTTCTTAACTGATTAAAAACTAATCATATCAAATTATTGGAAAAAGGAAACCGCATTTTAAAAGTCGTTGTTCCCAACATTGTGCTATTTAAAAAAATAAAGGAAATGCCAAAATTAATAGTTTGGACATTTTAAGTAGGAGTGTAAACGATTTAAATCATAAAATGCAATGAAAACTATTTTTCCGTGATTACTTAATTCAAAATTTAAACTTTTAACGCATTCATGGCTCACTATTTTAAAATTTAAAAAAAAATGATTTTTTCTATGAGTATAAGACAAAAAGTGGCAAATAGAGTATCATTGTTTTCAGAATATTTTTTTCTATCGAAATACGTAATAACATTTAGCCAAGTATTCCATTTAAAATAAAAATGTTCTGTTAAACCGGAAGTGATAGAAAACCATAGAATATGTCAAAAGATGCCCTTATAACTATTCTATCAATATACCAAATTTAATTTGTTTATCTTAAATAGTAAAAAAGTTATTAAGTGTTCACTTTTTTCTGTGTCATCTGGTATATTATTTTATACTTTCAAAAAAGTAAAAACCTTATGTCGATAAATATTACACCTGTAAATACAAAAATGTAGTGAACCTTAAAAAAAAAAGAAAATTTTGATTGTAAACAATGGTCTTTCTGGTTCTTGAAGTGAGACCAATAAATGATTTAATCGTAATAATATTGTACTTTCTCAATCTTGGTTTTTGAGCGATATAGAGAGTCTTCAGATAGAGCAGCATATTAAAATTGTTTTTTTTCTTTGACTTATAACACAATTAATAAATAAATATAATATGGATGATCTTTTATTATTACTGCGGAGAGCTAAGAGTTACAATTAAAGCCATTTGGTGCTATTAGTTTAATAAGGTTTAAATACGATGTACTTAAATTATCTGTCTCGCTTCTTATTAATTCTTTTATGTTTTTTAATGGTGATCATTTCGGGAAATTGTTCTTTTCAATAACTCAATTGTTTATTCAAGATTTTTACATCTTGAAAATTGAATTGGTATATTTTTATATCGGCATGTTCGCTCTACAAGACCTGTTTTATTTTTTAAAGTTAAACGATTTCTCTGGTGTTTTAACTGCATAGCCGTTCTATGTTACTTGCTATTTTTTTTTAAATATTTCTGAGCAAATGTACAGACTGATCTCTGAACTTCAGTTCAGTTTATTCAGTATATTACAATAATATTTTACAAGTTATGCGCAGCGTCGCCGGATTGAGCACATAGTTCAATTATTTATTTATTTATTTCTCTTCCAACAAGCAATTACCCAATTTACAACAATATAAAACATTTTACAAGAGAAGAAAAACCTAACCTACACTACATTGCATACAGATATGATCATTCTAACTTCGCCTATAGGAATTATATATCGCGGTAGGTCTGGCAACGTTGTGACATTATACTCGAAGCAGCGAACCCCGCCGAAGCCCGAAACCAAAACCTTTCAGTATTCAGGCGTGCAGGCGGGGGAGCACTGCTCTGTGGCAAATTTAAAAAAATAATTTTGTTTCGTCTTTGCTGCTGCCTACAGCAAAAAATAAACTAAAAACCGACTGCAATAATGTTGTAAACATAAATTAACTAAATATTGGACAGGAAATAAAAAAATTAATTTAAAATAAAGCAAAAAATTAAGTTAATTTGATAATATTAAATAAAAATTAAATAAAATTATCTTATGTCAGGTTCAAAAAGGCCACCCTGTTTAGCAGTGCAGTACGTCAATCGATCATAAAACGACCGTCTCGTGTTCGACAACTTTTCAATGGAGATACTATTAAATGGTTGCCCAATTTTAACACAAAGCTCTTCTAAATTCGTAGCCCCTTCATTTTCGTGCCTATAAATTTGTTCTTTTAGGTATCCCCAAAGAAAAAAAACTGGGGGCTAGATCGGGGCTTCTGGCGGGCCATTTAATAGTACCGTTTCCATTGATTGTTCGATCAGGGAAAGACGTTTCGGGAAATTGACGTACCACTAATGCGTAATGAGCGGGACAACCATCCTGTTGAAACCAAACTTGTTCTAAATTGATATTGAGCTCTCAAATAGCAGGAAGAACTTCATCCCTCAAAAAATAAAGGTATTGGCCTATAATTGAATCACCTAAAATGCCAGCCCATACATTAACCTTTTGACGGTATTGTGTACGTGTTGGTATGCTTATGTGCTTATTTTCCCTCGAATAACCCACTGTAATGGATGGATTATGTTTACCACAAATAGAGAAAGAGGACTCATCTGAAAACAAAATGTAACGAATAAACATTTCGTCCCGATTTGCCCTTTCCAATACTTCATAACTAAATTCCAATCTCATGGGTTATGGGAAAATTTCTTGGGTTTTTTGCAACTTATAGCACTTGTACTTATTTCTTTTTAAAATTCTTCTAACCCTTAAAGGCTCAATACCCGTTTCTTTGGCAATGGTTGTACTGTTGCAAGGAAAGTTCATTTCAGTAACAGCACAAACATTAACCTCTCGAAGCTCACTTTCTTCGCCTAGCGGTCTAACAACAGGTGGTTGCTCCTTTGCGTAACATTTCCTGCAATTTTCAAAGCACCTAAAGGTCTCAAAACCTATGAATAATTGCAAAAATTGTGCTGCGTACGAGAATGGGCCGATTTTCGAACGTGAATGCAATTCTGCCTGATATTTCATCGACAGAACTGCCGGCATAATACCACTTAATAATTTCCCTTTTTTCCTCAAGAGAGCACATTTTAACAAGAAAATAGCAAGGGGTTTTAAATTTAATCTTTGCTAATTAAGCAGGAAGCTAGGAATAAAAATAACGTTAAACGTTTAAAATGCAATCTAATATTGGCGGTGCAGTGTGGTGGGGATAAGAATTGTCTCGTTTTTCGATGAACGAGCGGAGAGCCGTGCGGCAGAAATATTAGTGTTGCCAAACGTATTAATTTGCAAACGGCATGTATTGTGCCCTCTGTCTTTCTCATCTGGACCCCATATGTCCCCGCTCGCTTACGATCATAGACGATATTTCCTATAGGCGAGGTTTGACCGATTATATCTGCATACTTATACTACATTGCACAAAAAATCATAATAATACCTGATAAAAACCTTAAAAATAGATAGGGTACAATTTGACTTAAATATTTTCACATCACAGAATAAATTTACAGAACATTGGCTTTTAACACTCTTAAAAATTCTATTCTATTAGTAAAACAATCCAACTGATCTGAGTATTGGTTAGTAAGTTTGCCTGCTCTGGTGACGAAGGAATTGTTTCCATAATTGGTTTGGTGGGATGGAAAATGGAATGAGGGTGTCTAACGGGTCTGCCTGTAAGGAACATGTAGATTAATTTTACCGATTATATCTGGGCAGCAAGATCCAGAATGGAGATAAGAAGATTCTATGATAAGATTCTATGACATAAGAAGAAAAGAAAGTTATTAATTTAAAACCAATTTTTCAAAACTTCACCCCCTTTTTACACCCTCTAAATCAACTCGGATGAATTCGGCTCTGTGGAAGAAAAGGTAGCTCTGATTTTTCTGAACAATTTATCTCATGGAGTCAAAGTTGTCAGTGCAAAGGGGTAGCGCCAATCCAAGACCCTCGGAATTTTTGTTAGCATTTTTGGTTTTTGCACTCTCAACTCATACAACTTACTGTCAAAATGTCATCCTCTATCTAATTTTTGCATCCATTCGACCATTTCTAATGACAGCATGACTGTACTATTTACACATTTAAAGGCATACAGTGCATCCCAAAAGTTATGTCTAAATTCATTTAAAATTCAGGAGTGTGTTAAAAAAACGCTCGGACCCGTCGATTTTTATTTCAAGTTGCGCATTTTTGTCCGTGAAGTTTGTATATACAGGGTTGCTCAAAAATAAATTACGACCATCAACTTCATTTTTTCAAACGAAAGCACCTTTTTTTTATTTCATCTTTGAATTTCGCGTGGAATTCTACGTATGTGTCATGCGTCATCCTATACCTAAAGTCAACAGCTGTTATCGAAAAAAAGACGATTCATGTCACAAACAAAAAAAGAACAATAATTAAGTTAAATGTTCAAAATGGTTGCCATTCACGGCTTGAAAATATCCCAGGCGATCAATAAAGTCTCGTTGAACATTTTTAATCATTTCCGGAGTTATGGCGCGCATTTCTCTGCGAATTCTCTCTTTCAAGTCGTCTAGATTATTTACAAACCTATTAACAAATACCTTCGACTTGAGGTATCCCCACAAAAAAAAGTCCATTGGTGTTAGGTCAGGCGACCTAGTAGGCCATTCGATGGGTCCTCTCCTTCCTATCCACCGATTGGGAAAGAGTTCATCCAAAAATGTACGCACAGTGGCAGCATAGTGCGGAGGAGCGCCATCTTGCTGGAAAATTAGTTCTTCGTCAGGATAGTCTGGGTCCAATGGATTTGGAAATAAAGCTAGTAATGCTGGAACTAATTCAAATTAGAGAAAATCGACTGTTCACACTACCATTCAAACAGAACGTGGCTTCATCGAAAAAAATAATATTTGTTACTAAATTATTATTTAGATTGCACATGTTTTGTAAGTGTTCACAAAACTCATTTCGCCTATCGAAATCGTTATCAAATAACTCTTGCACAGGAATAACTTTGTAGGGGCGGTATTTGTGCTTTTTAACTATTCAGTGAACTATAGCTTTCGCCATGTGTAAATTTGCCCCAATCTGCGACAGAGGAGTGCATGGATTTTCTTCCAAACAAAGCAAAACGTCATGTTGTTCATTTTCATCTCAAGCAGGACGACCAGATTTCGGCAGATCTCTAAAATGACGGAATTCTCTAAATTTAGCCTCTATTCTACTCACCACCTTTTGACACCTCGAAGGACGATCAGGATGGATTTCATTGAATAATTGAGCAGCTTCTCTTTGAGTACGTGTTCTATCACCAAATGCAACCATGCACAGAATTTCTATTTTTTCTCGTTCCGTTAACTTTAGCATTGTGAAAACCGCAACTTTGCTCGTACACTTCACACTTGACAATATCTGTTTGGCGTACAACTGTCATACAGTTTCTATGAAAATACACGGTCACCAGCCAACAATAAAAAAACACGAATGAATGGAATTTTGCTCTGTATAAAAATTCTCAGAGATAAGGTGACTCGTAAGGTGAACTTCAATAATAATGTTTGGCCGTCTTTTTTTCGATAACTGTCGACTTTAGATATAGGACATGATGCATGAAACAAACGTAGAATTCCACGCGAAATTCAAAAATGAAATAAAAAAAAGGTGCTTTCATCTGAAAAAATTAAGTTGATGGTCGTAATTTATTTTTGAGTAACCCTGTATATACAAACTTCACGTACAAAAATGCGCAACTTTTTTGTACGTACGTACTCGTTTTTTTTTTGTCCCCCTGAATTTTAAATGAATTTAGACATAACTTTTGGGAAGCCCTGTATAAGTTCATTTAAGGGCTCTATTTTATAAAAATGAATAATATATAATTATTTTTAGTATTAATACAATACAATGACTACTGCAGCAAGACCTACATTTGAGCCGGCTAGGGGAGGCTCTGGAAGAAATGAGAAGGATCTTAGTGCTATTTCTCGCCAGTATTCTAGTAGAGATTTGCCTGGACATACTAAGTTAAAATACAGGTAAAAAGATTTTATTATATTTTCATTATATCCTGTAGAATAAAACCTTATATAATAAATTTATTTTCTATTAATTAAGCCACTTTTGCCCGGTTTTGTTAGCACCCCAGTTTTCTTGTATTTTTCTTTTCATGGTTGTTTATTTCTACTAGAGAACATGGCCAAGGCACTCAGGAAGAAACCCGCTCACGTGATTTTCGCAGAGAATTAGAAGAGAGAGAAAACCAAAAACGTTCAAGTGGATCTAGAACAACTGATGGTCATATAACCAACAAAAGGTTAAAGTTAGATCAGGTAGGTGCAATGAATTATAAAAAATATACCTACAGTATTGTGCAAAAAGATAGCAACATTGAACTTTCCTGTTATATATCTTTTAGTATCTATTTTATAAGTAAGGTTTATATATTATTTACAAGAATAGTTAGACAGACGAAAAATAATGAAAAACACAAAGTCACGGTCTCACAACATTTACTTAAAGCTACACGTGTTTCGCTCTATTCAGAGCATCATCAGGCCTAAAACAATAATAATTAGTATTGAAAGAAAAAAAGAGGACATTAAAAAGACTAAACCCTTAAAAAGCCACTAACGTTGGCAAAACAGTAAATAAACATACATTTAAGGTTAGGATGACTATACAGTTATTTAGAACCAAAAAATAAAAAATTGCAAAATAATATCACACCTATTGGGAATCGAACCCGCGACAACAAGCTTACAAGCCAGAGACTATAACCTATGGGCTACCGGAACACTGAGAAGAAGTTCAAAACATTTGTTGTTAAGCCAAGGCATTTTAACACAGTATTAAACTTATTTCAGTTGGAAGAAATTATGTAAATATAAAATTGATTAAATAAGATTATTAAAAATAAGGTTGGGTTCAAAATTAAATACGTCGTTAACACAGACAAGAAAGAACAGGACTCTTCTTGGCTTTAGTAATTTCCAGTCAATAGAGACCCCACCAACTCGTATTTTACTAAAGTTAAGCAAATGCTGGACAAGTGCAGTTTAACTCTTGATTTCTTTAACACTAAGAAAGAAAAGCTGTATCCTATGAATTCCAGAACTCCAATTCTCTACGGTCTTCCAAAAATTCACAAAAACAATGTTCCCATAAGACCAGTGGTTTCTTTTATCAATTCCCCCTGCTACCAATTATCAGCTTGGTTAAATACAGTTTTGAGGGAGGTGACTAAGTTTAGGAGTGTTTATTCAACTAAAAATTCAGTGGATTTGTCAAATAGTCTGAAAAATCTTTACATACCTGACGGATCTATACTTATTTCTTTGGATGTAAAACATCTTTTTCCTAGCATTCCCCCTACAGAATGTATAGATCTGGTAAGAACTCTATTATTCAAATCTTCCCTTAGTCGAGTTATAGTTGATAACCTCTTGGACTTGCTCAGCCTTGTTGTGAATCAAAATTTCTTTCAATTCAATAATAAAATTTTCAAACAAGTCTCTGGATTGGCTATGGGTTCATGCCTTTCCCCACTGTTAAGTGAAATTTTTATGAGCAACCTAGAAGAAAGGATTGTTAAGGGTAGGTTTGGGGAGTTTCTCATTGAATATAAGAGGTACGTTGACGATATTTTCATTGTCTGGAATGGCCAGAAAGAAGATTTGACAAATTTTCTATATTTTGTGAATTCTTTGCACCCAATGATTTCTTTTACCATTGACGAAGAACAAAATGGTAAACTGCCATTCCTAGACTTCCTTATAGAAAGACTCAATAATAAACTAATATTTGAAATATATCGTAAACCCACAACTACTGATAATGTCATTCAATACGCATCTATTTCTCCCTATCCTTACAAATTTGCCTCCTTCAATTCTTTCTTTTACAGACTTTTTAACATCGCCCTGTCAAAGGAAACGTGTGCTAAAGAGCTTAATATTATAAAACATATTGCTTTTAATAATGGATTCCCACTTTACTTAATTAACAAATTATACTTTAAGTTCTTAAATAAATACAGGTTGACTTACAACCTTCTTCATGAGAAAGACGACAAAAAGTCCTTTAGATCTTTGTCCTTTTTCGGCGCAACTTCATTAAATTTAGCTAAATTTTTTAAGACCTCTAATATCAAAATCGCTTTCAAAACCGCGAATAATTTCAAAAAACAGTTAGTGAGCGTGATAGACAAGGCAAATGTCTTTTCGAAATCAGGGGTTTACTCTTTGAAATGTGGGGACCGTGACGCTGTATATATTGGCCAATCTGGAAGAAAAATTTCTACACGCGTTAAAGAACATGTAGCGTTGTTTGAGAAATTTAAAAATACAGACGTCCGTGATACAAAGTCAGCGTTTGCGAATCACCTGTTAGCCTCCACACATCACTTTTCTCCAGAGGTCGGAGCTGAAATACTTCATGAATGCCCCAAAGGGAAAAAGCTTGACCTTCTGGAGAGGATGGAAATTACTAAAGCCAAGAAGAGTCCTGTTCTTGTCTGTGTTAACGACGTATTTAATTTTGAAGCCAACCTTATTTTTAATAATCTTATTTAATCAATTTTATATTTACATAATTTCTTCCAACTGAAATAAGTTTAATACTGTGTTAAAATGCCTTGGCTTAACAACAAATGTTTTGAACTTCTTCTCAGTGTTCCGGTAGCCCATAGGTTATAGTCTCTGGCTTGTAAGCTTGTTGTCGCGGGTTCGATCAATAACACCTCTACAAAAGGACAAAGCGCTCCAAAAAATTTTGCTCGTGACGTCACGCGTTTGGGCCATGCACTTCAGGTTGATTTTCGGGTGAATTCAGCTGTTGACAGTTTAGTTTGAAGGCTGGCTTCAACGCTGCCAGACTTTGCAGATTGTCGTGAACGTTAAGATGATCTATTACTATCTTAAAATAATCAAATCTATATCTTTAACTGCTCTTACTTTACAATAATTTAGTTAAAAAAAGAGTGCATCCTTATTTCTCTTTTTATAATTTAAACTTCCATTTTTTCAAATTTTATCATTTATTTAATACCTTGCTACTTGCCAATGGGAGTTCTTTCTATATAAATCTGACGACGGCGCATCTACTAGTTGCGCCACCTGATGAAACGAGAGGTTAGGTTGTTTATATTTATGTTCTGTGGTTGCCGGTATTTCTGACGAGATCCGCAGTAAACATAAGCTAATTTTTGTGTTTTTTTCTAAAATCGGAACTGTTTATTTCCGCGAAACGTGTATGTTATATTTATGTAAAATCTTCGCGTACTTTGAAATCGCAAAATCGTATTTTCGGACTAGAAAAATCCTCGGAGAAACCGGTTCTCCGGCGCACCGGCCGGGCGACGCCGCGGTTTTATTTGTTTATATCAGATTTTAATACTTTAGTTCGTGTTTAATTTAATGTTTTTCTCCTATCTCTCCCTCGGCTTGTAGTTAATACCAGAGTTTAAATATGCCTCAAAAGTGCTGTGTTCCGGGTTGTAACGGAAACTATAAAAACGGACCTAAAGTGCATGTCTTAAGTTTTCTTAAGGATATAAATCTAAGGCGAAAATGGGTAAAAGCCATACACAGAGATGACTTTGAGCCCACAAACAACACCAAAGTATGTGAAGCTCATTTTCTTAGCTTCACATACTTTAGTATAATAAAGAGTACTTAAGTTCAAGATTCCAACACAGGTAAAATTTGTACAAAATAATTACTAAAACCACGGCTAAAAGAAGACTGTACACCATCTATTTTTTTAAATTGCCCTAGTTATTTGTCAAAAACTATAAAAATACTGCCAAGTAAAGATGAAAGGATTAAAAATATTGACGAGTTGAATTTAGCAAAAGCCCTTGAATTAAGCAAAATTGACTTTGGCGAGCATGAGAAACAAAATAATTTTGACAGTTTTGAAGAGTTTATTGAAAAATTTTCTGCTTTTAAACTACCGAAAGATACTGCTCACAGTGAGTCTCAAGACAGCAAAAAGCTAACAATTTTTAAAATTGAATACACACCTGGTCCATGCATTAATTGGGCAATTGTTTTTAATTTAAATGTTATTAGGATATGAATATTATATGAAACTTTTTATATAGCGAGCCAGTTTGTGTTTTAACATCAAAATTTAAAACTCCATATACTTCCCATAGTTTAGATGATTTGTATGCATTACTTGAAGCAATAGACCTTACTATTATTACCCTGCCTTTGGAGGAAAATGTTACCAATAATGACAACCCCGACTGTGACTTAAATCCAAATGCTGCTACCGAGACTGCTACCAATACCCTTGGCAATACTATTCTCAGTCATGTCAAACCATCAAATGACATAAATAAAATGAAATGTGTGTTCGATTTTGTGTCAAACATACTAAACAGTTTTAAAAACATTGAAGACAACAAAATAGTGCATGCTTTAGATTTTATTTGTGAACAATTAGCTTTGCTTATAACTGCAAAGGAAAGGTACAGATATTCAAGTATGTAGTACAATAATTTTGACTTCTATAATCTATACTATTAGTCCTCATGCATACAAGTATTTAAGAGGTTATGGATACCTATTTTTACCACATCCTCAAACTATAATGGGTATTTATAACAAACACATAACCGATCCCCACATAGATGAAAAAAAAATGTTTTTAGCTTATGCCCCAAATGTGTTTAGTTTACTAAAGGATCATGAGAGATTTGTGACACTACTTTTTGATGAAATTCATATTGACCCTTACATGGACTATAAAGGCGGTAATATCACTGGAACATCAGTAAATAATAAGTCTCTAGTTTCCTCGGCATTTACTTTTATGATTACAAGTGTGTGTTCCAGCTTTAAGGAAGTAGTTCACATAGCTCCCATCTCCAAAATTACATCAGACATACTTCATAATTTTATTAAGACAATTATTGAAAATTTCGAGGAGATTGGGTACATAGTTTTTTGTGTTACAAGTGATAATAATGCCATTAACGGGAAAGCCATGAGTCATTTTTTAACTGCAGACCAACTTAGCATTGTTTATTCTCATCCCATAGATAATCAGAGACCATTATTTTACCTATTTGACACAGTTCACTTACTTAAATGTGTATTTAATAATTGGCTTAACTCTAAACCAGACCAAAAATTTTATTTTCCTGATTTTGACACTTTGAAAAAAAAATGTGCTTCTTTTGCTGCAATTAAAGAATTACATGAACTGGAGTATGATAAGCTTTTTAAGCTTTTAAAGTAAATATATGTATTTATGTGTATATAATAACATTTTTTACTACTTAATGATATAAAAAAAGTATTATAAATACCTAAATACATATGTTGAATTTTGGCGCAGATGTAGGGGAGTTGGGAGTCTGCATTTAATATTACACCATAATATTTAATCTGACATTCAACCAGAACTAAAACATACCTTTGAATGTTTCCTGAACTCTATTCTATTCCTAGCATTTTTTAAAATAAGCCAAATATTGAGATATTAGCATATGAAATCCCTTGGTTTTTAAAAATCGGTGGCCCACATCGATGACGTCACGCGCCAAGCACTAAGGCCTTGTCTTTGAGTGGGTGTTGGTTCGATTCTTAACAGGTGTGATATTATTTTGCAATTTTTTATTTTTTATTTTTTGGTTCTAAATAACTGTATAGTCATCCTAACCTTAAATGTATGTTTATTTACTGTTTTGCCAACGTTAGTGGCTTTTTAAGGTTTTAGTCTTTTTAATGTCCTCTTTTTTTCTTTCAATACTAATTATTATTGTTTTAGGCCTGATGATGCTCTGAATAGAGCGAAACACGTGTAGCTTTAAGTAAATGTTGTGAGACCGTGACTTTGTGTTTTTCATTGTTTTTCGTCTGTTGTATACGTCGGTCTCTTTGTGAAAAATGGATGAGATTTTCTTATAAGAATAGTTAGAGCCTGTTTATATTTTCATATTATCGTATTTTTTGTATCATAATAAATAAAACACCAAATTGTTTTATGCAAATTTAATATTCAAAAATATAGTAACAAAAAATAGTTTTGATTCTAAACAAAATATAACCCAACTAAATTAAAATCAATTCAACATTTCGTGTAGTATCCCTTCTCCTTTATAACATCTGCACATCGTCTTGGCATGGACTCAATTAATTTCATAATATAGTCATTGTTCACTTCTTTCCAAGCCTTTACCACTATTTCAAAGAGAATAATTTGTATTAGAGCATGTTAGGTGCCTGATTTTGGTGTCAATGTAATGCCATAAATTCTCTATAGGGTTTAGGTGTGGCGATTGAGATGGCCAGACCATTAATTAATTTATTTTTTCATCGGATAGCCACCTCTTAACAAATTGAGAAGCATGTTTTGGATTGTTGTCATGCTGAAATATGGCTGTTACTGGCATGACTTCATCCATATATGGCACTAAATGTGTTTGCAGAATGTCTTTGTACATGAAACGATCCATTTTGCCCACTATTCTTACTATGGGTCCCATGCCACAAGACGAGAAACATCCCCATACAAGAATATTTCCCCCTCCATGTTTAACTGTGGGGCAAATGTACTTTTTGTTTAATCTTTGTTCACTTTGGCGGGCGACGAGCAGGTAAGTTGGCATCAAGTAATCTTCTCCTTACGGTACTGGAACTGAGGTTTACTCCTCCACCCTCTTTTAATTTTGCCAAAATTTGGGAAGAAGACAAAAAAGGATTTTCTTTGGAAATTCGTAGCAGCTGCCTATCCATTCTCAAATTTGTTTTTCTGGGTCTACCAGGCATGGGCGCCGGTGCAGCTGTTCCAGTAAGGCGAAATTTTTTGCAAACTCTGGATACGATTGACCTGTGAAGCCGTAAGCTTCTTGCAATGTCACTCTGCCTAACACCATTTTCGTAATGCTCCACAATAATTTTTCTTACATCACCAGAGACGGTTTTTGAGCGACCCATTTTAAGTTACTTCTGAGATTCAAAAATAACAACTTTACAGCAGGTAAATCGATATTCAACTGATAAAATAAACGCGAAACAAGAATGTTGCTATATTTATTGCACATTCTCTAAATAAACAAACATGAAGTTCCTTACTCTGCATTGGCATTCTTATGATATCTCGGTATATTTATAAATAATACAGAGGCGTGTACTTAAAAGTAAAGAAATAATATGGAATAAATAAAGGTTTTGAAATAATATTTTTGAAAACATCGCTTGTTGCTATATTTATGCACAATACTGTATATGAAGCCCATTGCTCATTGATGCATTTTTTAACGAAGATTTGCAATTTGTGTAGTTTTATAAATCATTCAAATGAACATTCCTTAAATCGGTAATTAAATATCAAAATAAGAAGATGTGTTCCATAAATGTGTTAGTTGTTAAAAACGTACAGGATGTTGAAAGTGTTAAGTATAAAAATTTTCGAGGGTGAGAAACAGTTATGGGCACATACTGGAACACACAAACATGTTTGGTATTAGTTTACATAACGTTTGTAAAGGTATTAGTTTAAATAAGGTATTGTAAAGCTAGAAAATTTTTTATTCATAAAATTTGTATTTAGTATATAATAACTTATATAATAAATACAAAGCCTATAAAAATAGATTGCGAAATTTAATCAAAAATGCTGAAAAAACATACGCAGAAAACTTAGTTTGCCGAAATAATAATCAAACTAGTGCTATTTGGAATTGTGTTAATAAAATAGGTAACAAACCTTTTCGAAAAACAAAAATTGACAAATTAAAAATATCGAGTGGGCAAATTGTAATAAAATGCAAATCATTTTAATGATTTTTTTTGTAAAATTGGGAAGAAATTGGCGGATAAAATTGAAATTGCAAATGATTATAGGGAACAGGAACCATGGTGTCCAAGAAATAAAGAAATAAATAATGGCTTTTATTAAAACAAAAATCTACATAATGAATAATTGCTCATACAATAGCTCATTTCTGTTTTAATACAGTTTAAGTCTGGCGCAAGTCTAGCTTAAAGCTGCTCAACTGAACCAGAATAAACACTATAATAATATTTAAGATATATCTATTTAAGATATATTTGACAAATCCACTGAATTTTTAGTTGAATAAACACTCCTAAACTTAGTCACCTCCCTCAAAACTGTGTTTAACCAAGCTGATAAATGGTAGCAGGGGGAATTGATAAAAGAAACCACTGGTCTTATGGGAACATTGTTTTTGTGAATTTTTGGAAGACCATAGAGAATTGGAGTTCTGGGATTCATAGGATACAGCTTTTCTTTCTTAGTGTTAAAGAACTCAAGAGTTAAACTGCACTTGTCCAGCATTTGCTTAACTTTAGTAAAATACGAGTTGGTGGGGTCTCTATTGACTGGAAATTACTAAAGCCAAGAAGAGTCCTGTTCTTGTCTGTGTTAACGACGTATTTAATTTTGAACCCAACCTTATTTTTAATAATCTTATTAAAAATAATAAAGCTGCTCAACTGAACCAGAATAAACACTATAATAATATTTAAGATATATCTATTTAAGATATATCTATTAGCTAAACTAAAATAAGAAATGTATAAATGTTATCTAAATTACTACACTATTAGTTCATTGATTCTTTTATTACACTGAAAATATATTAAAAACATTAATTATTAGATAAGAAAAAAAAATATATATATGCAAATATTCGAATAATTTTAAGGTTAAAGAATTCTTAATATTATTATTAAATTTGATTATTTTGACTAAACAAGTAAGTCTTGTACTTCCTCTTAAAATTTTTAGGGTTTAATGTAAGATAACCTTGCTTCACAGCGTTATATGAAAAGGATCGCCGGAAGATTGCAGTGGAATACAGCGGTATAGACTTTTTTTATATTTCTAATAAACGCTCTTTTATTGAATTGGGAGAAGAAGGATTATTTAGCGTCTTTAATAAGAAACAAAAAAACTTTTAACCACCTTATATAAGTGTGAAATATGATCAAATTTGCGCAAACCACAAATAAACCTCAAGCAAGCATTCCTTCTGTATACGATTCTTGCTCTCCAAATCCAAAGAAAAACCATAAACGTAGTCACAGTATGTAAAATTAGATAACACAAGTTTCACATAAGCTTTTTTAAGGGATTTACTTAATATGTGCCTATTAGTGTATCAAATTTTCAAAGAAAAAAATGATTTTTGTATAAGTTTTCTTAAATGTTCTTGAAATCTTAGTTGAATATCGATAACAACCCCCAAGTTTTTATTACTGTCTATAAATGTTAATTTCGAATTATTTATAAATATATTTAAATTATTCTTTAAAAACTTACCATTTTTTTTTGTTACCAAAAAGCATAACATTAGATTTTTCCGGATTAAGCTTTAAATTGTGATCCTCAGAAAATTGACATAAAAGTTTAAGATGTTCATTAATGCATAATTCCATTTCTTTAAAATCTTTCGTATCAAAGCTCATGTAGGTCTGCGTGTCATCAGCAAAAGCCTAAATCTTAACAAAAGTTTAATGATTTTAGTAAATCTGAAGTATAAATAAGGAACATTGAGGGGCCCAAAATTAGTTTAAAATTTTAAATAGGAATAGTTCCAGTACCGTAGTAATAAAAATTTATTTGTAGCTATGTTTTGGTAAAAAAATAAGGAAAATAATTAATTTCTCGAAAACCACTAAAGATAGGTATAGGAACACAAACAATCTTATACAAAAACAATCATAAAGCGATAGCGTACCAGAAAATAAAATAATATACAGGATATTTCATTTAAAATAACAAAGTTGCTACTACTTTTTGGTATAAGCGGCAACGCTGAATCGCTAAAAATATTTTTAATCGTTAGATCACCAGCTAAAATCTATGATACCAACTTTTCATAAAAATTCTATTTTCCGTTCTCCGTAAACGTCTAAGGTACCATCAACCATCAATCATCCTGTATAAATAGTTTAGCCGACGATACTGTTATCTTTTATGAAGGAGAGTCGTGGATGTCTTTAAAAGAGTTAATTGAATTAGATTTTAAAGAAATATGTAAGTGGTTTCAGATAAATGAATTAACACTAAATGAGCACAAAACAACATTTTTGCCATTTACATCCTATTCTCATTCTTTGCCAAATTTTTCCACTCTAGAAATAAATGAAAACATCACATCTTCAAAATTGCTGTTGTCAAATATCTGGTTATTATGATAGATAGCCAAGATGGGACCGACAGATAAAATATGTAATTACAAAAACTAGGTACCTTGCAACCAGATTTGCTCATTTAAAAACAATATACAAAGTTGACAAACTTAGAACAATTTATTATGCCCTAGTTCAATCTGTGTTAAAATACGTAATAGTTGGTTGGGGAAGTGCGAGAGAGTGTTATCTTAAAAACTTGGATGTAATTCAGAAATGGATTCTTAAAGTCCTCTTCAATCAAAATAAAATTTATCCGAGCAACCAGATCTTTGCTCATCCCAGAGTGTTCGGTTTGTGACAATTATATTTCTTTAAAATTGTTATGTGCCTTGCCAAAAACAAATTAATTCTCCGACCTGTTTAACATAATAGACCAACACGATACAACACTGACTGTGTAATGGTTCATTATTCAAAAAAATAAATTGGCCATAAATCTGCTTCTTACTTAGCAGCAAAATTTTATAATTGTCTTCCAGAAACCCTAAAATTCTTAATAAGTAATGAGAGATCATTTAAAAAAAATTAAAAGACTGGATTTTTGAAAAAAACATTTCATATGCTTTGTAAGTAGAAACATGCTTTAAATAATTTTAACAACCATTAGGTATAAATGTGTTTGTAATGTACAGGGTGGCCCAAATTCGACCCTCATCATTAGGATCTCGGAAGCCGTAAAAGATACAAGGTCGGTTAAATTATGACAAAGTTGTTAAATTTGATCTTAACAAAATGCCGACTTATTTGTTTAATCTAGTCCCGATGATATTGATAGTATTGATAAAAATGGTTTACACACTGCAAGAAAGAATTGAGTTGAGTCAGAATACAGTTATTAGTTGGTTCTACTTCTTTTCAGACTGAAGCAAAAAGAGACTATTGAATATTATAAGGATGTTTTTACTTTTTATCGCCCTGAGGATATAAGCTGAAACGTCGGCAGCATTAAAATCAAAAACCTGAGTTTTATTTGACCCCAGATCCAACTCACTTAGCATAAAATATTTTTGAATCACAAAAAAAACAACAAAGAATTTAGTTGGTGGGTCTTTACTATCAACAAAATAAGTCTGCTAGAGCAGGCAGCACGTGGTTTTAAATGCTAATCATCCGGATAAAAGGGTGAATCATCCTTATGTAATAAATTTGCTGAGTAAGTTTTTAAGGAACAGGGTCAGTACAGAACAGAAGAAATGATGTTCTGCATCCAGTGAGAAATGAAATGGTAGAAATTGCAGTGTTAGGTCATGTTGAGATGGGAACCTAATACATCTCGAAAAATTGGCTACCCCTATCTGGCGTGTCTAAAAGAAGTGTTCATAAAATTTTAAAAACTACCACAAATATCATGTCTACAAAATTAAACTAGTACATGAGCTAAATGAAGATGATTTTGTGAGTACTTTTGTGATAGGTTAAATCGTGAGAGAAATTTGCTGTACAATGTCTGTTTCTCGGACGAATGCTCCTTTTATTTACATGGTGAAGTTAATAGACACCACTGTTGATACTGGAGCGACACAAATCCTCATACATTTCAAGAAACACATACGCATCGACCTCAAAAACTTAATGTATGGGCTTGCATCCTGGGAGATCATATTGTGGGACCTTTGTTTATTAATACAAATCTTAATACTGAAAATTACTTGGAACTTCTGCAGGACGCCATCAATCCCAGAACAACTGAGTTACTTGAACAGGATGATAACCTTCTACAAAATTCTGTATTTCTGTGACGAATTCATGAGTTACTTATTTTGTTGAGTATACTTTACAAACTTTTTACTTATGTCTACGTCTCTTATATTAAAAATTAATTTAAAAAATACTTAAATCTCTTACGCTCAAATATTGAAAGGAAGAAATTAGGAGCTGAGATTAAACCTCAGCTCCTAGGTATAAAAGTAATCTATTATACCTCAAGTAAATTATTGTATTTAAGACTTATTGAACTTATATTAATTTAAATATAACGAGAGGTAACTATAAATATTTAAGTTCATATTTCTTTTAAATACAAGTCTGAAATCTGTGAACAAGTCTGTTTCTACTTCTTCTTTTCAATAGTTGAGCATATGAGATAGTATTTTCAAGTGTTTTCTGATTTTTACTATAAGGGAAGTAATACCCAACAAAAGAAGTAACTCAACCTTCTAGAAAATGAACTGATGTTTCAACAAGGTGGGGCACCATCACATTATGCTGCTGCCGTTCGTCATTTTTTGAACGATGGATTGGCCGGAGAGGTATCGCAGAATGGCCTGGTAAATCTCCCGACCTTATCCCTTTGGATTTTTTATGGGGTCATTTAAAAACCAAAGTGTTTGCCATAAAGCCTGACTCGCTTAAAAATCTTCGAAATAGATTGATTAATTGATAACGAATATCAGTTAAGAACGTCCGAAATGTTCGCAGACGTTTTGGACAATTGGATTTTTGTATGGACGTCAACGGAGATCATTTTCAACATTCATTTACAATAAGATTTTTTTTTGTAATATTCCGGGTTATTATTTAACTATAATAAAACACCGGTAATAACACTAACTGCATATTTAATAATAACTTAATAAATTAAATTAGACGAGTTTCCAGATAAATGGATAGGGCGAAGGGGGCCTATAGAATGGCCTGCTAGATCTCCTGATATAACGCCGTTAGACTTTTTTCTATGTGGTCATTTGAAATCTATTGTGTTTACTCCCCAACCTGAAAGTTTGGATGAAGTTCGTCAACGCATCATCGACAGCGGCCCTGATATCCCACAACATGTTTTTGAAAATGTCCGTCAGGAATTTGAACATCGCCTATATCATTGTTTGGCTAAAAACGGGCAACATTTTAAACACTTATTGAAATAAACAAATGATATTTTCATGTTTTTGTTTTCTATCTGAACAAATTAAGATAAACAAAGATTTTTCTAATTTTCTCGAATACGAATCGACCGATTAAAAAAAAATCAAACGTCAAAATAAAAGACTTCGAAAGACCTTTTAAACAAGCTATTACTCGATACCCCTTGCCATTTAAAATTGGCAAGGGGTATCGAGAAAGGGGGTGAAGTAATTTTAGGTTAGAAAGTTTCCCCCTTGACAAACCTTTTGACGTATTTCGACGTTTTTTTTTTAAACAGTGGTTTTTGATAAATCTGTCGTGAGAAGTTTTCAAATGAACACCCTATATATTCTTTCCCGCTTGTTGTATAATACAACCTTTTATCCAGGTGGGCTTTGTTACACAACGAAAATCCCGAACAAAAACTTGTTCTCTTGCTCTCAAAAACTCATTGATTGAAAATTCAACAGAACACTCTCCTCGATGATAACTTTTTTATTTAGCTTGATTACTTAATACTTTGATTCTGACTTAAGTAATATTAAGTAATATTTTGGTTTTTGCTACTTTTAGTATTATTTGTTAAGTTATTAGGGAGTAAAGCATCAAATCTTGTTCTGATCTTCCTGTTAAACATGAGAAAAGAAGGAGTCACTCCGGTCGTGCAATGTGGAGTGTTACGAAGAGATAGATGCCTTTACCGTTTTCACAGCAATTTCAGCTGCTCCATTTCAGGAGGAATGATATGGTGGAGATGTTAAGTGTTGAACATTCTTATTTAAAAACTCGAAAAATTCTTTAGAACAAAATGTTTTGCCATTATCTGACACCAAAAATTCAGGTAATCTAAATCGTGAAAAGACTGAACGTAGAATTTCTTTTCTGTCGCGGATAACGTCCGCGACGCAAAAGCAATAGGTCTTTCAATGTTGTTTGGAAACACATGGAATATAACCGCGATCAACCCATAATCGCTGGCATCTGTTACCAACTTTAGAGGTAAACTAGGCCTATAATAATACGCTAATATTGGAGCAGCAGTCATACATTTTTTTATAGCAGAAAATGCATCATTTTAAATCATCTTTAAGAAGCTGGTAAAGTGGAAACAGCACTGTTGCCAAATTGGGAACAAAAGTGCCATAATAATTTATTAGTCCCAAAAATGATTTTATTTGGGTTACATTTGTTGGAATGGATGCATTTATAATAGCATCAATCTTTTCTTTACACGTCGTAAGACCATCTTTATTGATATTAAATCCGAGATATGAAACTTCTTTCATAAAAAACTGGCATTTTCCCAAGCAAATTTTTAGACCTGCCCTATCCAATATTTTTAAAACAGTATCTAAACGTTCCAAATGTTGCAAACGATCTTTTCCCGTAATTAAAATGTCATCGATAAACACAACTATCCCCTCTACGCCTTCAAAAAGAGATTCCATGATTTTCTAAAATTTTGAGGGAATACTTGCTATACCAAATGGTGCTCTATTAAATTGGTGCAGCCCTTTATGTGTCGAAATCGTGGTTAGATTTTTTGAACTGCTATCTAAGCAAATTTGCTGATAATTTCACAGAAAGTTCATTGATTCGTGGAAGTGGGTACTGATCAATCTCAATAACTGGATTAATTGTGACTTTGAAATCACCACAAAGTCTCACCGAGCCATCTTTTTTAGGCACCGGTACGATTGGTGTTCCCCATTCACTATAATCCACCTTAGATATAACCCCCAACGATTCCAAACGATTAAGTTCCTGTTCTACTTTCCCTTTCACTACAAACGGTAAGGAGCGAGCTCAAAAAAACTTGGAGGATACATCTTGATTGTTTAATTTGATTGATATAACACCCCTAGTAAAAGTTCCAATTCCAGGAGAAAAAACGTTAGAATATTGCTTTATTAACTTATTAATATCAAATGGCACATCAATAAAATTTAAATTAGAAATTTTTAAATTAAAAGCATTAACAAAAATCACGTACTAACAGAGGTGGTCCAGCTGCGTTTCTAATTATATAAAAAACCAAATCATGTCCCTGACTATCATACAACACATTGTATTTAATAAAACCTAAAGGGATAATCTGATCTCTATTATAGAGGTTAAAAACATCATTAGTTTTTTGTACAATCCTATTAGTAAAATTTTCTAAGTATATTTTTTCAGAAATAAAGGTAAAACTTGCTCCTGTGTCCAAATTAAAAGATATTTTTTTATTATCGACAAGTAATTCAATTAAAATGGGATTATATTTAAAATCCAGATTACATGAAGAATATTCTTCAGATTCCAAATAATTTTGACCGCTTCGAGTAACGCTTGGCTTTTTATAATTTTTTTTAATTTCTTATAAGGTGACACATAGGAGCTAAATGCCCTTTCTTTTCACAAATATGGCAAAAACACTCTCTAAAAGAACAAAATTCTGATTTGTGATTTTTACGTTCACAAACTAAGCACTGATGTTGATTAGCTTTGTTGCTTCCCTTACTCGGATTTTAAGTCATGGCAAGGTTAGTAGAATGTTGAAAGGACTTACCCGGCCTGTTTTCAGTTAAATGCAATTCTGCCTCTTGTATCATATAACTTGTACCTGGACTATCGTGCACCATAAAAGGTTGTGCAGCTGACTTAGCCGCTGCTATATTTATACTCTCCTCTAGCTTCTCTTCGAGTAAGCGATCTTGAGTTGCGACATGATCATATCCAATGATAAAAAAATCCATCAACATGACTTTTAAAACACTTGCCTCGAAATCACACACTGAAGCTAAATTTGGAAGCTTGGCTGCCCACTCTTTAGCACTTTCAGTCACTTATTTTCGAGCGGTATAAAATTTATAACGTCCCGCGAATACTGAGACATTTAGCTTAAAATGTTTCGGACATAAGGTCTAGGAGAGAAGTATATTATTTCTTCTCGGGTTCCTCGGGAATGCATAAGTCAAAGACTAATTTGTAAGCGTCCTCACTTAATATATTTAACAAGATTGCCCCTTTTCGACCCTCATCTCTAATATCATTAGCTACAAAATAATTGTCTATTCTTTTTCTGAAAATCGACCAATCCGAACTTGCCGGAACAAATTCGCGTAAATGACCTACATTTTCTGTCGCCATAGTTTAAATTATTGTAACTTTTGCACTAACGCACTTAAGTACTGCCCGTGGAGTTCCAAACGTTTGTCTTTGTAAGTGTTTATTTTAAAACACTATAATTTTTAAAGAAAAATAACAAACAACAGTCCTCGTCGCCACTGTAATGTTCCGGGTTATCATTTATCTATAATAAAACACCGGTAATAACACTAACTGCTTATTTATTAATAACTTAATAAATTCCTTTTTACTTTTACCACAAACGTTTTGTTAAACTCACGACCATAGATAAACAGTTTATAGGGGTTAATAGAATGGAAACTCCCATATAAACGAACGTGCCAACAAAATTAAGACGAGACTAGCGGCATCTCTCGAGAATGAAAAAAATAAAAGCATATGAACGCGTGTGAACAGTAGAAACCTCCTTAAAATTAAAGCTTCAACTGTTTAACTACTATTTCAATTTTTCGATACTAGATGGCGCACGACACCCATATTGGCGGGATTTTTAAAAGATTGATATCTTTTACAAAAATGGTATTACATTACATAAATAAAACGAAAATTATATTTTCCCGAATACATACTTTATTGCTTAAAAAATACAACATAATATTTATACATAAATATAGATATCAACGAGTAAATTGTAGTAGAGAGCGTTCTTAGATTTTCGTTCATGATAAAGCCATTTTAATTTTTTTGCAAAACATTTCTATAAAAAATCATAATTATGTTCCTAGCAAGTAAAATACATGTAATATTATGTATGAACAAAATTTTGCAAAATTAGATACTGCAAGTAACTAAAATTTTTTTAAAAGCAAAAATCAAAACCATATTTTTACTAATATGTTAGATTATAATAGCGTCATTACAATTAAAATGAAAAAAAAAACGTTCACTAAATCAAAGCCTCCATGGCAGAGGTAGGGACTTTCTTATTTTTTTACTTTCTGCCACTTTTTTATTTTTTATGTTTAATTTGCATTTTTTTTTTAAATATTAAATAAATTTTTTAAAAAGATATTTTTATAATATTTAACAATCTGTCTCGCAATGTAAAATAAACCTTTCTTTTTAATATTAAATAAATATTTTTGTGCTATCAGGGATAGTAAAAGCATGTGCTTGTCTTTATTTACGTGAGCCAATGGCTTTCCTTTGCAACTTAGTGATATTTTTAATTTTTTGGGCAGACAAAAAAATTTTTGGAGCAGTTTTTGGGACTTTCTTTAAATCTACACCTTTAAGTATCCTATTTAATTGTTTAGAATAATTGAATAATTTTAATTTTATCAAATACTTAAAAATTTTATTTTTCATTTCTTCATCATGTAAACAGTCAGTCAGACAGATCCTACTATTTAAAGTTTGTAAATTTAAAGTTGTCAATGTCTAAGGTACTAGTTTTTTTTTATGAAAATCTCTATTGAAAATATATTTTCTGAAAGCTATGGCATTTTTTATTTTATCCAAAAATTCAGAATTAACATACTTTAAATGTTTCTGTCCTTTAATATACTCTTTTGCTTTTAAAAAAATTTCGCTTTCTTCGTCATCAGAGTTATGTTTTAGGAAAATTGATTTACACGTGCATTTCATTTTTGCACTGCCTATTTTTTTCACCAAATACCCAGAAACATATCTAAGTGCCTGTACCTCAATGGGCCGTATGTTGTTCGATAGCAACTTATCTGGTACGCTACAAAATTCGGTTCGGGCCTCATCCTCTTGATCAGCTTCGTCCTCTGGCAGCCCCTAATATAAAGAAAAAAAAGTAAATTATTATGATTTATGTAAAATTAATTATGTAAATTTCTATAGTAACTCCTTTTTCATATTAGATTTATGGTCAAATATTTTATTGGTATTTTTTATATTTTACATATATCTTTTATTTTGACATATATTTGACATATATTTTTTACTCACCTGCGAAACTAGTCCTTTAAATCATATTAGTGCAATTTTTAAATTTTTTTTTGGCATTGGAATCTTAATCAGCATCATCACAAACCCCCTGTATGCAAATTTTGAGCTCTCTAATGTACACGGTGTTTTAATGAAATTTCCATAAATTTAATAAAAAGTTGTTAATTTGACCCATATATCGGACCACCCTGTATAAGGTATCGATGTTTTTGAACTTAAAATTATTATATTGTTACAGGGTGATTCGATATAGGGGTCTAATCATCGATTTTTATAAAAATTTATGAACATTTTATTAAAACACCCCTGTATAGTAAAGAGCTAAAAATTCGTATAGGAGGGTTTCAGTGATTCTGATTAAGATTCCATTGCCACAAAAATTCTAAAAATTGCCCTAATTTTTAGAATTTTTGAAATTTGATCCCCCCTAATTACCCAAAAGTATGACCCTGAAACAAGGTTTGCTTATTAAATGTACGAAAAGAAATTCGTCGCGACCTATCAACCAAAAAAATAAATAAATGAAAATTGGTTAAAAAACAAAAATTTTACAGAAGTGGGGATACTTTAGGGTGGGCACACTGTAGATAGGTAATAAAATATTCATGAAAATCAATATTTTTATATATGTAATGTGAAAGAAAAATAAAAAGTACATAATTGAGAATTACAATAAATTTCATTTCATTTTGCTATAATTATTATACCTTTAAAAATAATATGATACTGTATTATAATATAAGAAAATTATTATAATAAAAGAAAATTAATTCATAAAAGAAATTGATCCTAAGAATTTAAGAGGTACCTATCTAATTTACCGAAATTTTTGTTTGTACCTGATTATTTATAACTGAAATAAGAGAATTCCCAGTAACCCAGGCCATCTATATAATCTTTATAGAAATATAGGAATAATTATAAAATAATTTGCATTCAATTGGATTCTTTTTCTATTTTTAGACTGAAATTTGGAGATAAATTTCTATTACCTACATATAAATATATAAAATGCACTCACAGATAAAAATATTGCATTTTTTATTTTGAGTTTTTTTTTTGAGATATTTTTTTCCATTTCAAAATTATTTGGTCCATTTTTTTATTTCTAATAAATTGTAATATACGTAAAACGTTTTAGCATAACAATAAAAAAACACAACATTTCAAAGAAAAAAAGATAAATACAAAATAGTGATTGTGATGAAAATAGTGATAGGCAATATTTTTGTCTGTGAGTGTATATACTATCTTCTAGCATCTAGAAAAAAAAATTAAAATATTGGTTTTTTTAAAATATTATTATGTTAAACTGTAATAAAATAAAAAAAGGAAAATAAATAAGTAGGTTCTGGTATAATGGCTGAAGAAATTTTTTCATAATTTTTATGTACTTATGAATTTATGTATGTATGAGAAGATTTGGATTTTTGCATTCGAGTTGGGGGTATAGAGTCAACATTTTGGGTCATAAATTGTCTTTATTACCGAAATTCTTTTTGCCATTGTATCTTAGAAACGAAGCACCCAAAATCAAAAAGCATTAAATGACAAAATATTTTCAAAGCAGTGCAGAGAATAACCCCTTTGAAATTTTGCCCCATGTTTAACAAACACCCTGTATTTTATATAGGCAAATTCATAAATGTTAAAATATATTAATTAATAAATTTATGGAATGGATATTATATAAGAATAATAAATATGGAAAAAGGAAAAACATTCTACTTACATTTAAATCTCCAATTGCAGTGGCAAATAACAGTACTATAAGTCTTATAAAGTTCTTGAGAAACACTGAGCAAAATTGTCACTAGATAAACTAAACAAACACAAAATGAGGCACAAAAGTAGCGGCGAACTCGAACGTAGCGTAGCAAAATAAACAAAATGTATGTGAATCACAACCATAGAACCATATCGATCGGAGTTTTATATTCGTCATCAGGTAGTAAAGGTACGCGAGGGTTGCCTGACTTCTACCTTTATACTACCGCCATCTAGGTAGATTGAAGAAAGCTTAATATGAATTCATTTTGGTAATCCGAGATCGCAGGGTATGCTCACGACCCGAGTACAACTAATCTCGTTAGTAAGAATCTGCCGCATTTTTCGCTACAATGTGCGGTATGTCATAGTAAATACGCTAGCTGGACGCATTACTAATTTTATTTAAACTAAAAGATACTACATTTTTAAATCCACATTTATTTATATTTCTTGAGAACGCAGAATATTAAAAAAATAATATATATTATGCTCGAATAATAAAAAATATTCATAGAAAATGTGAAATGCCCTCGGTTCAATTTTATTTAAAGGTTGGTAGAAAATATTTGCATTAGGGTCAAGTGGTGTAAAAATGAGACACCGACGATTTTGGGTAAAAATAAGACAAAGAAGAAAATTATTTTAATGAGACGAAAAAAGGACTTAATAAAGTCTAAATATTCTAAAACCTAAAGACACATTCATTCAAACGATAATATTAATTTATACATGAATTATTTAATCTACCGTAATATAATGCAACTTTCATGACAAAAACTTTTAAAATTGGCGCGCAAACTTTTGTTGCGTGCCCGTTGTAATCCATCGGGCGCGCTCGATTAAGATCGCAATGTGAAGATTGATGTGTCAACTACACAACAAGCTGAGTAGTCTGTTGCTAGAAGTAATTGAGTGTGCACGTGTTTTTTTGCTGGGGTAATTTTGAGACGACTGTTTGGGTAAATATGAGACAAGTCATGGGGTAAAAATAAGACGTTAACCTGTATAACAATTTTAGGTATACCTACATAAAGAGCAAGCTAGAATGCCTAGGAATTACGTTCGAAAGGCAAAACCCTATACAGACGACGATCTGAAACAGGCGCTTACCTTAGTAAAGGAAGGTAAGTTGTCTATTTGAACGGCAGCAAAAAAATTTCGCATTGATAAATCAAAATTATTTCGGGCTATTCACGAAAAAAATGTTTCAAAACGTGGCCGAAAACAAGCGCTATCCGATGAACAAGAAAGAGATTTGACAGAAAAAATTAAAATTATGGCTAAATGGGGATTTGCCTTATCCAAACAAGAAATTCAGTTAGTTGTGCAAACAGAGGTGGAATGAAGAAAATGGAACAACTAGAAAAGTGTAGGAGAACAGCTACCAGCGACCCTTTTATAATATATTCCTTCTATGATCGCCTGGGTGAAACAATCCAACAACTTGGTTTGCAAGACAAGCCTGCACACATATTTAACTTGGATGAAACAGGGTTTAATATGGAACCAGGTAGAATAAAAGGAGTTGCAGCATTGGGCCAAAATAGAAGCATAGAAGGATCTGGTAAAGAAAATATTACAACCATGGCGTGCATTTCTGCTAGCGGCGTATTATTACCGCCATTAATTATATATCAAGGACAAAACCTGTGGAGCACATGGAAGGGATCAAACGATTTGTAAGGAACCTGCTATGCTGTCTCTGATAAAGGCTGGATGACAACTGCGGTCTTTAATAGTTGGTTTTCCAAATTTTGTTCAATGGTTTCCGAAAGGCCGCTGTTACTTATAATGGATGGTCACGTCTCACATCTGGATAGGGGAACCATTGAACTTGCCATACAAAATAATATCACATTGTTTAAATTACCACCTCATGCTACAGATATTTTTCAATCGTTGGATAAGTGTTGCTTTGGACCTCTGAAGCTAAAATGGAACCAAAAGCTTACAGAGTGGCAGAGATTATCATATATCAGATCATATCATCATATCATATCATATCATATATCAGAGACGTCTCACCAAAAGCGAATTTGCTGACTTGATCTGCGAGTTATGGAATGAAGGTATTACAGAGGCTATAATAAAAAAGTCGTTTGAATCGACTGGCATATATCCTTGCTCTAGGGAAAAATATCCAGTCGACCGTCTTAATAAAATTAAATTGCAAAAATACAATGAAACTGTTCAAAACCCCAATCCATTAGATGTGTTTGAATTAAACCAAGAAAAGAAAATGATGAGGTTGTAGCAAACAATGTAAACAATAGCGAACAGAAAATAATTGAAAAAGAAACAACAAACGAGACTAATGACACTAAAACATTTCAAGATAATAATGTTGAGCCACAACCGTCTTCGTCCACTTCATTCGAGAATATTTTGCTAAATAAGATAAACAAAACAAATCCTGAAATAAAGCGAAGGAAAAAATTAATTCCAGTTGTGCTGTTTTAACTAGCGCCGAATATTTAGATAGTATTAGGGAAAAAGAAGTGTCACAAAAGAAGAAAAAAGAACTAAAGAAAAAAGTGACAAAAGTGGCTGAGTCCTCTTCAGATGATGAAAGTGTAACTTACCAAGAAGAAAGCGACATTGAAAATATGACATTAGACGAACTCATAGAAGAGGAAGAAAAAAATTATGCAGCCGAGGAATTTAATACAAATAGTGACATAAATATTGGCGACTATGTTCTGATTAAGTTTTGTACCAAAAAAAAAAAATGCTTTACGTTGCGCTAGTAGAATCTATTGGGGATAACGAATTTTCTGTGTCTTATTTGCGTCGAAAGGGGGAAAAATTCATATTTCCTCAAATACCTGAAAAATATGAGGTACCAAAGCATGACGTAGTAATGAAACTACCTTCTCCAATAACCCATGGAGGTACTGCCAGAGTTTCACAGAAATTTGTGTTTTCTATCGCTATAAATAAATATAATGTTAACTAAATCGTTTAACTATAACTACATGCAGAGTATTTGGGTTTTTTTTTATTTATTTAGGTAATATTTTTGATGTACCTATCCAGAATTTATTTTCTGTTGTTTATTTTTATTTTATTTTCAAACTGCGACTTAAGTTTGATTGAACTGTTTTTACATATTTATGTATTTCTTATTAAAGGTGTTTAGTATGGGGTAAAAATAACCCAAAAAAATGTTTTTTTTTTCAAAAAAATTATTTTCCAGTTTTTATTGCATTTTTTAAATAAATTTGAGAAAAATCGTACAAAATGTTGTTTCATTTTTCAACCAGGGTATCTCATAATTGCCCCATATCACGGACAACATCATAAATGCCTGAAATTGCCATGTATCATTTTTACCCACCCTCTGTGTCATTTTTGCCCAAAATGGCAGGTAAATATGAGACAGGAGTTTTATTTTTTTTCTTAACACCCATAACGATTTCCTTGAATTTGTAATTTCTATGTTATTCAGCATCGAAATCTACATAGTATGATCATTTTTTGAACATTTATTTCAAAAAGGAAATGGTTTAAAAATTAAAAGTTTTACAAAATGTCTCATTTTTACACCACTTGACACAAATGTTAAAAAGTTTATTATAATTCAGTAAACATTTATCATCATTTTCATCTTGAACAATAGTAGTCAACACAGTAATTCTTATTGTAGGTACCAGCAGCTAGTCTGGATGCAGATGATCCCATTGACCCCGAAGAAGATTCTGACTCGAGCGACGGAGAAGATGATACTGAGGCACTTTTGGCTGAACTGAATAAAATAAGAAAGGAAAGAGCTTTGGGTTAGTATTTAATTCATTAATAATTCATTTTGTGCTTTTTATGTTCAAGAAAACTCACTTTATAATATTATAAAATTTGAAACTTATTTTCACAGGCGCAAAATAATACTATTGCTCTTTAATAAAATATGAAGCATTTTTTTAAAATAAAATATTAGATACTCTATAAAGAAGTCAACATTTAAAGTTAAATAAACGTAGATAACGTATATTAGAGAAACATCGCAACGCCACTCGATCACATTGTTGATTCCACCGACACAAATACGCTTTACCAGTGACGTCGTCAAAAATATTTGCATTATAAATATTTATTATTAATAGATTATGCTTCATTAGAGTAAAGATACTTATCCAATAAAGAGGATTTTTATTGAAATTAAATGTTTGATAATTATTATAGATTTCTTAATAAGTTTTTATTATTCTACGTTTATGACGACGGTTGACCCTTGATATGATGTTATGACAATTTCGGTATTTACTTGTGAAAAGATCGGCTTAAATCGCCTTTTTCCCATGGTGCGGCACAAGTTTTTACTATTGCAACAATTCACAAAAACACTGAAATGTCTCAACCTTTTCAGCAAAAGCTAATGTCATCTTTCGCAAGACATTAGCTTTTGCCTGCGGTGTTACCGTTTCAAATTTCTTAGAAGCGGTTTTAGGAATAAGAGTGTTAATATTTTTTTTGCTTTGAAGATGTTATTTTTGCGCTTAGAATAACATATATCTAAACTACTCAAAACGAAAAAGGAGTCACTGAAAAAAAATTTTAAACATTTTTTGTGTAATAGTTTTTTGCAAAAGTTATCGTTTTCTGCTTTTTTTGTGAAAGACTACTGTTAAAATTGTAAATGTCTTAAACCTGTCGGATATGTTATTTAGGAATAAAAAAATAAAATTTCAATAAGTTTAATAAGACAGTATTTTCAAACTATTCTTAGTAGTGAGTATGCGCTCCTCCGGCTCTGATAACTTCATCACAACAACTGGACATACTCTCAATCAAGTTTTTGATCATCTCCTGGGGTAGTAATTGTTTCCATTCTTAAACCAGAAGTTCTTCAAGTTGGTGGATGGTTTGCATAGGCTGCCGCTCCAATAATCTTTATCCAAATCTATTCCACACATGTTCGATATGATTGAGATCTAGACTGTTAGCCGGACATTCCATAACTTCAATATTATGGTCATTTAAAAAAATTGTTGTTATCCTAACCACCCGTGGCCTAGCATTATCGTGTTGTAAAATGAAATCTTCTCCCATATTATCCGCAAAAAAAATAATGTGTGCTGTTAAAATTTCTTCTAAGTAACGTAATGCCGTTAAGAAACCGTTTGCAATTACCATTAAGTCGGTATGCCCATTTAAACATATACCAGCCCATAACATAATAGACCCCGAAACCGAACAGTTTCTTGCACAGCTGAGTGCAAATACCGCTCACCTGTTCGTCGCCATACCCGAACTCGACCGTCGTGATGTAAGCAGAATCTGGACTCAGCCGTAAACAAAAAATTACTCCATTGTGGTATTGTTCAATGACGATGTTCTCCGGTAAAAATTCTTCGAGCTCTTCGATGCTCTGCTATTAAACGTGGCACTCTGTCCTCCTAGCACGCAATTGAGATTGATGAAAGCTATTACGTACTGCTTGATCAGAAAATCTGATTCCAATTGTGGCTGCTAACTGATTTTAAAGAGCTCGTGCAGTAGTGGTTCGTTCCCTAATCGCCCACAGACTTAATAAACGGTCTTCTCCAGGTGAGGGCCACATCACCTTTGATGTTGAGTATAGGGCCTTCTTCTGATAATGCCATAAATTAACTACCGAATCCCTGCTCTGTTTATAGCGGCCCGGACCACATTCAGAATTTCTGCGACTCTTCTTCTGGAATAAACTTCCTCAATTAACGTTACGGCCCTAGTGATTTCAACTTCATTTAGGTACACTCTACAGCGTATTCTTCTACCTAGCATATTAGTAAAACTGATAAAAACTGGAGCAAATTTATAAGGCACTGATAAGGAATTCTTAACCTTAAAATGTCTACATTTTTCTCCGAGGACATCCGGACAAAAAAAATGTGTTCAGAACTCTACGAATAAGGCTGAAGTCTATACATTGTGATCGTAAAATAATATTTTCGATTAATTCTAAAATACGTTGAATTAAACCTTATGGAGTAGTGGATCCTTTTTCGTTTTGAGTTGTTTATTTCTACTTTTTATTTTTAATCTAAAATCTAACACCAATAAGTTAAATTAACATTATTATACAGGGTGTAAATAAATAGATGCGAAGAAATTCAGGAACTGATTTTTGGGTAAATTTTAAGAAAAAAACTTTATATGAACGTATGTGCTAAAAGTCCTAACTTTTGAGATACCGGGTGATAAAGATTGAAGAAACATATATGTTTTTTTACAATACATGTGAAACCCCTGTAGATATTTCACTAATACCTATTTGGTATGCATTTTCTATACATCAAAAGGCATTTTCTGAGGCTCACAATTTTTTTTAATTTGTATCCGTGACGTTCGTGCAAGGTTTAAAGTAAATATTCTTGATGAAAAATATGGTACACCACTATTTACTTAACCTTTTTCGTTTTTTACTTAATTTTTCAAATAATATATTAACCTATTAATCTGTTTTTGGTTGATTGTCAGTTCTTGTCGCCTTGAAAGTAGAAACTTTTTTGTGTGATTTTGATCCATTTCATCAAAATGGCAAAAAGACCGTTATGCATTTTGTTTATGGTCTTGCTAATGGAAATTCATTGCAAGTATCTAGAATGTATGCTGAAATGTATCCTCAACGAATGGCACCTCATCATACATTATTGGCACGCCTTCAGCAAAGACTACGAGAAACTGGAACTTCAAGGAAGAAAGCATGATTGTAATCGGCAACGCGATATTAGAACACCGGAATTGCAAGAAGCAGTACTTAATTTAATTGATGAACAACCTGACACCAGTACTAGAAAAATTATTCTGCAGCTACATGTCAATCATATATTAATAAACATAATTCTAGGAACTGAGATTCAAAATAATACACGAGATGTTCACCCAAGCGTAAATCAGCAACGACTGACTAACGGATGTTTATTCATCTCTCTCTCTAACAAAAAACGTCAAACTTCAACTTACAGTGTTGCCAAGAGTATCTGGAGAGCATGTTAATTTATTGATACATGAAATTTAACACCTCCACTTATCAATATAATTACAACTTCACAACACCTAGCCTTAACATTAAATCGTAATGCTTTTCTGAAACTAAACTTTTCGTTAGAATATCTGCAGGCATAACTTCAGTTCTTAAATACCTCAAGTCTATTACTTTGTCCGTAACAGCCTCTCTTACAAAATGGTGGCGTATATCGATATGCTTACTTCTTTTATGGTAAACATGATTTGCAGATCAATTAATCGCACTCTGGTTGTCATTGAACAAAATTATACAAGGAACTACGCCAATCAAATCAGTAAATAAACCTCGCAAATACATGGCTTCCTTAGTAGCCTCAGAAATAGACATGTATTCTGCTTCGGTTGATGACAGCGCCACAGTTTTTTGTTTTGAGCTTTCCCATGAAACCAAAGACCCACTCAATTTAAAAACATAACCTGTGTATGACCTTCGGTCCAAAACATTTGCCCCCCAATCTGCATCCACAAAGCCCTGTAACTCTGTTCCATCATCACAAAGCTTTAGACCATAATCCAGAGTATGTTTTAAATATTTTAAGACCCTTTTAGAAGTTTTCCAGTGACTCTGATTCACTCTCAAACATTCCTTGATCCTCCCAAGATCTTTAATCTTAAACCTTGACCCTAATTCTGTTTTTATCCTGCTATATATATATTAATTTCCTCTACACTGTTAGAAAAAATAAAAAAATAATCCACAAACAACGTTATAGCAGTTAAAAAATCATTTTCTTTCTTAATATAAAGACAGGGTTCATGCTTGGACCTATGATATCCCAATTCCAACAACACATTATTGACTTTATCGTTCCAAGCCCTTGATGCTTGTTTTAAACCATAGATGGCTTTTTTTAACCGGAAACACTTATTTGGGTTATCATTGGCACCTACATACCCTTCTGGCATTTGCATAAACACATTTTCCTTTAAATGCCCATTTAGGAATGCGGTTTTCACATCAAGATGTTCTATGTCTCAGCCTAACTTAACTGACAATCCAAATAATAATCTTAATGTAGAATAGCGCATAACAGGTGAGAAGGTTTCGTCATAGTCAATGCCAGGTCTTTGAGAACACCCTTTAGCCACTAATCTGGCACGATATTTAACCTCACCCTCACAATTGACTTTCTTTTTAAACACCCACTTATTTTTCACTACCGAACTATCAACAGGCCACTCCGACATTTCCCAGGTTTCATTCTTTTCAAAGCTTTGGATTTCATCTTGCATAGCCTCTTTCCACATCTTTGCATCCTCCACTGTAGCCGGATCTTCAAGTCCCTGGTCTTCAACACACAGGTATGTGACATAATCCTCCAACACCTTGGGTTTGGGCTGCCTCTTTGAAGACCATGGCTCTGGAACCCTCTGCCCGACCATCTTGTAGGAACATAATCCATGTCACTGTCCTTCGAGGTGTCCCTGCTGCCACCTTCATAGTCTTCAAAACTCTTCTCCGACTCCAACTCTGACTTGTCCTGCACACTGGTGTCTGAGGAATGTTCATTAGTGCCTGAAACCTCACCTGCCCCCACTGAAGTAGATATTTCTTCTGGAACAATACAGTCTGGTATGTTGACTTGAACTGTGTCCTGAGTGTCTTCTATTATTTGCACATCTCGTCGAATAACCACACTATTGGTCTCAGGGTCAAACAACCTATACCCTTTGCTCTCTTCACTATATCCCACAAGTATGGTCTTCCTAGCCTTTTTATCCCACTTTAGCCGGGTCTCCTTGGGAATATGAGTCATCACAGTGCTACCAAAAATGCGTAACTGCTTAATATCTGGCTTACGGTTGAACCACACTTCATATGGAGTCTTGTTGTCAGGCAGTCCAGTTGTCACAGTCCTATTCTGCAAATACGCTGCAGTATTTACTGCTTCGCCCCAGAACTTGTTATCGAGGTTGGTGTCAAAGAGCATGCACCTTGCCTTCTCGATTAGGGTCCTGTTCAGCCTTTCGACAGAACCATTTTGCACCGGGGTAGATACCACAGTCTTCTGGTGAATAATGCCTACTTGCCTTAAGTACTTGTCAAATACATTGCTACAAAATTCACCCCCATTATCACTGCACAAAATCTTAATTTTCTTTCCAGTTTGATTCTCGACTAAACTTTTAAAATCCTTAAAAGTTTCAAAGACCTGATCTTTTGTTTTAACAAAATAAACAAAAATCATTTTGCTGAAATCGTCTTGGAAAGTTAAAAAATACCTAGACCCCCCGAGAGAAACTTTCTCCATGGGCTCACAAAGATCTGTGTGAACCATCCCTAGGATGTCCGAGGCACGCCCACCTTTGTCAGGGAATGCTAAGGAATGCTAAAGGACATTGCTTACCTTCATTGCATGTATCACAGTTACGTTTGCTTACATCTATTGGCCCCTTACACAGCATACCCTCCACAGCACCATTGGTCATTTTCTTAAGATCATTTACCCCCAAATGCCCCAGCCTGCGATGCCATGTTTTGCCAGAAACTGCAGCCAAAAAACACTGCCCTGGAACTTCTACATCCAATTTGTAAATGTTATCGATTAACTTAGCCACAGCAATCAACTGTCTTTTCTCACTGTAAAGACAACATCCTTGAGAGCTAAAAACTACTTTATTTCCCTTGCTAGTTAACTGACTTACCGAAAGTAGGTTGGTAGCGACTTCAGGGACATATAAAACATCTTTCACTTGGATATCCAATGTTTGGTTGCCTACCCTAGTCTTCACATTTACATTTCCTGTACAGGGTGGCCAGATAAGAATGCAAAGTGCTGTATTTTGGAAACTATGCGTCGTAGAGACTTGCGGTAAAAAATTTTATAACTAAAGTTGCCAAAAGAATACCGTGGAAAATATTTTTAGATTTTCAAGATGGTCGCCAGGGGGCGTAACCGCCATCTTAAACCTTTTAAGTGATTTTTCACTGAAATCTACCCAGTAAATGTTACGAAAAAATATATGCTTTTTAAAGCTGAGCTCTACTCGAGTAATTTTTGTTTGACACTTTGTGACGTATCTATTAAAATAAAGCGGTGAGGCATAATTCAATGTTTTTTTAAATAAACGGCTGTAACTCCTAAACGACTGAACGGATTTGAACAAACTTGGTCTCGTTGGAAAAAACATTTATTGCTCCATCAAATCCGTCTTATCTGTGATATGTCTAGTTCTTAGTAATGCCGCTAGAGCGCGCTTTTTGATCTATTAACAGAAAATTGCAAAATTCTCTAAAAAATTAAATGCAATAATATGACTTTTTTTTTCATAAAAATTTAGTGAAATGATAGCTAAATAGGCCAGTGAAAACCGTATCATGATATCTTATTCGTAGCCTGAAATATCGTAGAAAGAATATTTAGTTATCATATAATTTTAATAAGTCGATATTACACTGATATTTATGTTAAATCAAAGCCAAAAAGTTTATAAAAACACCCGTTTTATTACTTTTAATAATAACAACTCAAAAAGAACGACTTAAACTTATCCGACCCGATTCGAAGACTGCCTTCCGTCGTAGCTTCCTCGTAGTAGGTTGCGCGCCTCGTGTGCGCGCAATTGTATTTGCACACCACTCGGTCATTTGATAATCCTGACATAGCAGAATTATAATGGCATTTAACACGGCCATTCTGATCTCGAGGCGTCCTCGCATCGTTTTCTGAAATTAGAAAACCCCAAACAGAACCTTTGTAATTCTCTATTTTTTTAAAATAATTTTATGTGCAAAAATTTCAATTTTCATACCTAATTTTAATAATGGGATTGCCATTATTATTACTTTTTTTTTTCTATAATGGGTTTGCCATTATACTTTACTTTTTTTTTTTTTTCTAATTATTTGTTACTTTCCATAATGGGATTGCCATTTTTTTTTTCTATTAATGGGGTTGCCACTATTAATCCTCTTTTTTTTAGATAGGATTGCTATTATCAGTTAAAAGAAGTATTTGCATACTCTCATTATTTATAAAAATCACACACATTTTTTTTTTTTTTTTTTTTTTTTTTTTTATTATTATTATCTATTAATGGGATTGCCATTAATAATACATCACTTTTTTTTTTTTTTTTTTTTTTTTTTATCATAATGGGATTGCCATTATTAGTTTATTAAAGTATTGTAGATATTCTAACATACTTTACTACTATATATTGGGAATGCCAGGCATTTATAAAATTATTTTTACAATTAATGGGATCGCCATTATTAATTTATTAAAGTATTTTAGACATTCCAAAGTACTTTAATTAAAAATCACAGGTACCACTATTCATTGCTAAATGTGCGCACCACATTTGAATAGTATGACTACTCAAATACTTTATCAAAACATTTGTTTATGTAAAGTTACAATAAAATCAAGTTTACTCACTTTATTTACGTTGTTGAAGGCCATGGTCGTAGTTGTTCATGAGCGGCAACAGTCGTTCGCCGTCCTTGCTTATGCAGCACATATCTGTCATTAGGTAGTATAGTACGAACAGTATATGGCCCTCTATATTTCGGTTTCAGCTTTCCTCCGCCTGCCAGCTGAGAATCTTCCACAGCCACAAGATCCCCAATTGCAAACAATTTCGGCTTATAACGCAAGGCGTTAAAGTGCTGCGCTCGCTGTTTGGCGCTATTTTCCAGACGTACTTGAGCTTCGGCCACGGCCTTGTCGGGATCAACAAAATTCTCAGTCGACGGTGCGTCTGATAAAAACTGCTGCGTAGCCAATAGTCTCGGATTTATTCCGAAGTGTAGCACTTTAGGCGAATGACCGGTGATTGAATGAACAGTGGAATTTAAGTTATCTTCTATAGCAGAAATTACGGTGGTCCATGTTTTTTCTTTTTCGGCTGTAAGGGTCGCTCTCATTAGATTAAATATTGTCCTCATGACACGCTCGACTTGACCATTGCCACGAGGAACACCTGTAGCAATGTGATGTAATTCAACATTTTGCTCACTCAGGAAATTTCGAAACGTGATCGAAGTGAATGCAGCTGCTCTGTCAGCGATTATTCGTTTTGGCGTACCAAGTTCATTGAAAATAGACATTAATGCACAGATGGAATTTTCTGAGTTTTTCTTTGGAATCGGCATTAAACGGCACAGCTTTGAAAATGCATCAATTACTACTAAAATTTGCGTACACCCATTTGATTTAATCAATGGACCGGCATGATCAATGTGCCATGTGTGTAAAATATCATCAGGTTTATTGCCATGTTGCCACAGTCCTGCCCTACGACCAGTATGAGATTTCCCTAGCACACAAGCCCTACAATTTTTGATGTATTTCTTCAAACATTGGCACATTTTGGGCCAAAATAAATCTTCTCGCATCTTAGAAATGCATTTATTCCACCCTATATGTGACGATTCGTCGTGGTATAGACGCATTGTTAGAAGTCTTGCAGCAACGGGTACATAACACTTTGGAGCCTTTGTGTTAGTTACAACAAGATTATTTATGACAGTATAATAAGTATTAATATTCGGGTCATCATATATTTGGGAACAGAAAGCATCATTTAACTGAAATTGTCGTAAAGTGCTTACCTCTGATATTTTACTGGCCTTAAGGGTCTTTAATGCACACACTTTTAGGGTAGTTTCGTCGTCTATGGGATTCCGACTTAAATAATCCACGTGTCCCATTTTCTTTCCAGGGCGATATTCTAGTGAAAAATCGTAGTCTTGAAGTTTGACCCACCAACGTGCAACACGAGGATGTAAGTCTTTCTTTAAAGCGGTAGCACGAACTGCATTACAGTCAGTGTATATTGTAAAATGTACACCATACAAATACACTCTAAAGTGTTCAACAGCTTCAACAATCGCGAGCGTTTCTAGGTCATACGAATGATACCGGGCCTCGTAATCAGTCGTACGGCGACTAAAGTAAGCTACAGGGCGAACAACACCATTTTCGCTCTGCAAAAGAGCAGCTCCAAGTCCCACGGCACTAGCATCGGTATGCAACTCGCAATTTAAACTAGGATTATAAATTCGTAAAATAGGCGAACTGGTCAGTTTGTTTATTATGAATTGTCTTGCATTTTCACACTCAGGGGACCATATAAACACACTATTTTTCTTTAACAAAGCCGTTAAAGGAGCAGCTAGCTCTGCAAATCCTTTAATAAATCGGCGAAAGTAACTAGCAAGTCCTAGAAATTGTCGTACACTTTTAACGTCTGTTGGAATAGGCGCTTCAGTTAAAGCATTTATTTTACGTGAACTAGGACGCACTGATCCTGCACTTAAAATAACACCGAGATATTCAGTTTCTTTGGCAAAAAATTTACACTTTTCATAGTTTAAGGCAAACCCACAACTCGACAAAGCATTAAGTACCTCCTCCAGATTTTGTAATCCTTCCTCAATACTAATTGATGGAACCAGTACGTCATCAATATACACAAAGGCCTTAGTTCCCTTTAAATTACCCAGGGCCTTGTCGATGGCGCGTTGGTATATTGCCGGTGCGTTAACATACCCAAAAGGCATTCGATTAAATTCGTAGTGTCCATCTGGTGTAATGAAAGCCATAATGTGCCGTGATTTTTCTTCAATTTGCATTTGATAAAAGCCAGCTTTCATATCCAGTGTAGTAAAAAATTTTGCATCGCAAAGAGAATTTATTTGGTCTTGAACATGGGGCAGCGGATACCTTTCTTTAACTACCTTTTTATTGATGTCACGTAAATCCACGCACATTCTAACTTCACCATTCTTTTTTGACACTAGAACTATAGGGCTTGCATATTCTGATCGGCTTTCTCGAATTATATTGGCACTTAAAAGTTCATCAATTATTTTTTTAACTTGCAATCGTTCTTGGTAAGCTAATCTTCTTGGACGGTATGCAACTAAACTATTCTCCTTTAAATTAATTGTCATTTCACCTGTAGTAATATGATCAGGTGTTTTATTGCCGTAAAACAGTAAAAGACTCTCGATCTGCAGCTTTAATTTTTCTTCCAAATCAGGCTGATTAATTCGAATACTGTTTACATTTCTTATACACATTATTTTAGACTCCCTAGGTAAAATACAATGTGATAATTCAAGCCCGTAAGCACTTTTCTCAATTTGTAAACACGGTCGACTCATAACGTCCCATCCAATAATAAGGTCAATGCCGTCTGGAATAACACTATCCGGCACGATTGCATACGTAATCTCTAAAGTCAAATTCGGTAAAACGGTTATTAGGTTACAAACACCGTCAGCATAAACAGTTTGGGCCCCAAACCCCGAAAACCCTCGAACTGTACCGTCTTTTTTAATTATCGCGTTTATTGTTTTTACCACTGAATGTTTTATTATCGATTCGTCGGCACCACTATCAATAAGATAAGAAAAAGAAGACACACTGTTTTTGCATAATAATGTCGCCATTGGTGTTGTATTCAGATGGCGTCATTTTTTAAGCAAAAAGGTTTTCTTAGGTTTTCCATTTTTATACCAGCAATTTATTTCGCTATGGCCAATTTTCTTGCAATGACTGCACGTTGGGATTTTAGATGAACCAGCCATATCATGCTGAATTTGCATTGACGATTCTTCTTTATTATTGCAAGCATCTTGATGGTGTCCCTGACGTCCACATTTAAAACAGGATCCTTTAAGTGCCCTGTTAAACTTTTCAGGCTTTTCCTCTATACGGAATTTTTTTCTGGGCAAATTTTCAGCTTCAAAGGACCGTTTGGTAGTCCGGCGTGCGTCGAAGTCACTAAAGATTGTCATGACTTCTCGGTCAGATTGCGGTAGCTGAATATGCAGCGCAGCACGTGCTTCTGCGTGGTCCAACCCATATTCAACCATACTCAAAATTGTGTTCCACGGTAACTGTTCATAAAATCTGTTTATACTTCGAATTTTCTTGTTTCCGTAATCACACAATGAATCACAATCACGGCTTCTTAGTGTAGCAGCTTTAAATGCCCGAACGCCAGGTGACTCTTTGTCTGGGAAAGCAGTGATGAGATCAGCGCAAAAATTTTCCCATGTTCGGCGAATGGGTCTCCAGTCGCAACAGTATCGATTACCACGATTTTTTAATGCTTCGCTGGCTTTTGCGATCATTAGATTATCGCTCACATTCAGCTCGTCCTTCAGCTTCGTAGCATCCTCTAACCACTCATGAACGCCATAGGCGCTATTATCCGGATCGTAGCTGGTCAATTTAAATGTCGTGTAGCCGGGTACTACGGCAGACGCCTGCGCATTCAATCCATCTGCTACGAAGTTGGGCGTTGACGATGATAGTGCCGATGACATCATTGCCAGTTTCGTTTGTTTCGCTAACTCGGCAATTTGTTGTTGTTGGGCGGCAATTAAATTTAATAATGTTTGTTGCCACTGCACTTCAGGAAGCTTATCAGTTGGTCCAATACTGCTTTGTGATGCAACATCTTGGTCTGAACCTTCCTCATTCTCCTGCGGAAGATTGATGGCTTGGGAATTTTCTTCCGACATGTTGGTTACACTTTACCGCGAATTGTTTTGTAAATTTAGTCTTAACTCTCACTAAAACTCCGCACTAACTGCACAAGGATCTAATCCCACTTCTGATGTTAAATCAAAGCCAAAAAGTTTATAAAAACACCCGTTTTATTACTTTTAATAATAACAACTCAAAAAGAACGACTTAAACTTATCCGACCCGATTCGAAGACTGCCTTCCGTCGTAGCTTCCTCGTAGTAGGTTGCGCGCCTCGTGTGCGCGCAATTGCACACCACTCGGTCATTTGATAATCCTGACATAGCAGAATTATAATGGCATTTAACATTTATTATTATTTATTCGTCTTTTTTCAAGCTTCAATGATAAAATGTCTTAATTTAATAATTTTTAAATAATTAAAATATTCTTTGTTCAAAAAATTTAAAAAAAAACGCGTAGGGGCATAATAATCAATGCATATAAAATGCAAGTACAAGGTAGGCAGAATATTGAAGAGTAGGCCATGAAGGAAAAAACAAATGCCTAAAATCAACTTGTCAACAAATAATAAAATTAGGCAGTCCAATTTGTGTTTGTTGCACACAAAAGTAAAGCGTTAAAACTATTAAAATGCCTTTTACAAATGATGTCGATATGATTTGCGTAATACTGGCAGCCTTCGACTTCAGTTGCGAAGACACTCGGCTAGAACAAGGGAAGACAATATTATTAATATCTTAGCATACGTGGAATTCAATCCCCACGTTAGTACGAGAGCAATGTCTCGCGAGTTGAGTATATCACGTACTACTATTCTAAACATTTTAAAGGATCACAGGTAAATTTTTATGTCACAAAAAATACTAATTTACATATTTCGCAATGTGTTTCTGTCAAATTTTTAGACTGCGCCCATATAATAATAATAATAATAATAAATAAATTTATTTTCCAGTAATAGTACAAGTTTACAATGCATTATTGGTATACATTCTTCATACATGATAAATGTATTACTGCAAAATGGAGTTTAAGGCAGTAAAACTGATATTGAATAAACTCCGTGAAAATTTTGTAACTGTAACTAACAACAAAGAATATTAAATTAATATATAGATTCAATGTTAGCACAATAGCAAATCATAAGTAGTATGTAGTTTTATAATTTCAACACAAGTAAATTACAACACTGTTTTTACCTAAAACATTCTAATAGTTCCTAGTTCTTATACTTATAGTAGACGTTTGTACCTACCCAAAACACAAGTACACTATACCGTATGAAAAAAAAAAGATAAATAAAAAACAACAAGACTTAGTGGTGTGTTAGCAAGTTATTTTTATATAGATATTTGAATTTTGTTGGCGTGAGTATTTTCATTTCGAGAGGAATATGATTGTATAATAGGTAAACATTATAAGAGAAAGATCTTGCAAACAAGGCAGTCTTATGGAAAGGAGGAGATATTAAGCCCCTATACCTTAGGTTTAAGTTGTGAACATCTGTTCTAAATTTTATTTTGTTGTACAAATATGGTGGACTTTTATTAAATATTATTCTGTGGAATAAGACAGCGGAGTGAAATGTACGGCGATTTTCCATATCCAACCAATTGCAAGTTTTGAGTTTGTGAATTACTGGCTCAAACTTCCTTATGCCAAATGCAAACCGCAAACACGACCTCTGAACTCGCTGTATCCTGTCCCTATCCTGTTTGGTTAGGCATGGACCATACAATGCATCACAATAATTAAAGTGACCTAACACAAGAGCATCTGACAATGTTAATTTTAGTTTTTGACTTAGTGCACGCCTATGTGGATATAACAGCTTTAAATTTGCATACGCCCTCTGTACACACGCAGATACATGTTCGCTGAATCTTAAATCTGTATCTAAAATTACCCCCAAATTCCTAGATTTTTTTTTCAAAGGTAAGCTCTGAGTTATTTAAATTAATTTTAAGTTGGTTTTCTAAGTCAATTTTTTGTTTTCCAAAAGCAAGTATTTTAGTTTTTAAAGGGTTTAATTTTAACTGGTGTTTTTCTGAGTTTCGAACTAGTTGATTCAAATCTTTATTTATGTTAAGTTGAGTTTGTGCTATGCTATTAGGTGTGACAGAGTATAATAATTGTTTATCATCAGCAAAACTATAATCAATACAGTGTTCAAGGGCATGTGTGAGATAACAGGTGTATATGCAGAATAGTAACGGGGATAGCCCGGAGCCCTGTGGAACACCACAGTGAAGCGACCCTTTGTCCGAACATCCCTTATCAGTTTCTACATATTGAACCCTATTAGATAAATAGCTTTTAATTAGATCGACAGCACTCTGTGAAAATCCAATATGCAATAGCAAAGCGAACAGAACCTGGTGGTTTACCTTATCAAACGCTCTTGTGTAGTCTAACAATATCAAAACACATGAGTTTTCAGAGTCTATATTTGACATTATTGAATCAACCACGTCCAACAATGCTGTACAGCAACTGTAACCTTTTCTAAATCCCGATTGTCTCAAGGGAAGGATATTGTGTTTATTCAGGTGTTCTATTATTCTAGCGGTTAAGATTTTTTCAAATATTTTCGAGCAGGGTGATAAAATGGATATGGGTCTTAATTCTGAAAGGTTTGTGGGCTCGGTTTTAGTTTTTGGCAACGGAAAAATCCTAGTAATTTTCCAGGAGTCTGGAAATTTAGATACGAGAATACACGAGTTATAAATATTAACTAAAATATTTAGAATCTGAGGGCAGCATAATTTTAGCATTTCACTGTTTAGACCATCCGGACCAACGGCATTTGATTTTATTGATGATAAGGCAGTGTAAACTTCCTGTTCATCCGTCAATCTAAAAGAAAAAAGCTCAATAAAGTTTTTTGCCGTACTAGTAGTATATAATAAAATCAAGTCCGGATCTGGTGGTTCAAGTTGAGAAAATTGAAGAAAAAAGTTATTTATTTCATTCGGGTTATTAAGATTGTTGGGAATGGTATCACCGGACTTTTTGTTTAAAATATTAAGATTCTTGAGAGTTTTCCATAAAATCTTTCCGTTGCCATTGTTATTCTCTAGTAAGTGTTCTAGGTAGGCTCTTTTTTCTCTATTTATAATACTAGTAGTTTCGTTTTTAATGTATTTATAGTAATTCCAATTTAGAGGGGTTTTATTTTTTTTAAATTTGTTATAAGCCTGATCCTTTCGCTTGATAAAACATTGAACAGCATAAGTACACCATGGCTGGTTTCTATGTTTATAGTTAATTGTTTTATAGGGAGCTAATTGATCAAATAAGTTAAGTATTGTATTAGTAAAAAAATCAACTTTCAACACATGATTATTTATATAATAAGTATTATTTAAAGGAGATATAGCCAGGCAGTTGAGCACGCTTTGTTTATCTATTTTACTTAAGCATCTTGACCTTATAGATTTGTAGGTGTTTACTACATTTTTAAAATAAGACTGACCAAATACTAAATAATGATCAGAGAGATTATTTACTTTATTAGTACCGTAAAAATCTTGCCTGGCTTTCTGCGTAGAAACCAAAATAATATCGATTAGTGTTGAGCTATTATTTGAGATTCTAGTTGGACTATTAATTGTTTGTTTTAGATCAAAGAGTTCTATTGTTTTCCTGAAATTCTGTGATTTTGTGTCCTCTATATTTAGCAGGTCTATATTTATATCTCCACCACATATAATATCATGGCAATTTGTATAAAGTTGTGATAAACTATTCTCAAGGGTATCCAGAAAATCTGAGACAGAGCCATCATATGGTTTTACATCAAGCCTTGAATCATGGAGACTTTGACCGACGCGACGGTTAGATTATTGTCATTGGATGTTGGGCAGTATTAGGGAAAATATAGAATTTTTATCCGAAATTCTTTGGACAGACGAGGGCACTTTTAGGAGTGATGGAAACATTAATTTGCATAATATGCATTATTGCTGTGACAACAATCCTCATTGGTTGCGGGAGGTCCAACATCAAGGCCATTGGAGTGTCAATGTGTGGTGTGGCATTCTGGGCAAAACTATTATAGGTCTCTATTTCTTTGATCAACCACTAAATGGTGCCGTATTTCTTGATTTTCTGGTGAACCAATTGCCTCTTTTATTAGAAGATATACCCCTGCTGTTTAATAGGGTGCCATTGATTAGAAAGGGGTTCTAATCAATTGAGGCTCTATAGACTGTAAAATTTATAGGTTGCGATGGTTCATGTACCTTTGGACGGTTTTACACCACAGCCTGCTGACTTAGCACGAAAAATATAAAAGTAATTGAATTAAATTAAAAGTAAAAAGACTTACCTAGGGGTCAGTCAGGATCAGGATAACACAGGAGGTTTTTGCGGAAGGCCGCGCGAACACTGGCCGTAAAAATGGTTATTAACAGTAAGACGATCTAGTACCGAGTGTTTTTCACCTCGATTCCCCGCGTCAGTCTTTTCGGTACTTGCGTGTGACGTATTATTTGGGTATGTACCAGGTTTGTAGTAAAAGTAAAGAATAGCAAGTAAGGAAATATTATAGGGAGAGGCGAGGAAATAAGGCAAATCTCAACATTCATTATGTAAAACAAAAAAATATTAACAGCAAGAAGCGATACTTTGAATGCACTTAAGAATATAACTTATAGAACTAAACTAAATCAAACTAATCAATAAACTGAAATTGAGGTGACGACAAGAACAGAACACCTGCAATTACGACGAAATATGTTTTTGCAACTAGACGGTTGCCCAGCACATTTCTCAAGAAATGTGCGAGAACATGTAGATTTATGATTTCAACAGAGGTGGATTGGGCGAGGAAGTCTATTTCCTTGGCCACCCCGATCCCCAGACCTCACCTATTTGGACTTCTACCTATGGGGTCGGTTGAAAGATATTGTTTACCAAATTCAACCAACAACTAAAGACGACATGAAAATACGAATACAAGAAGCCATTTACAGCCTGTCAAGAGCAGAAATTGAAGCTGCTGTAATGTCCATGCATAAGCGGCTCCAACAATGCATTAAGTTTGATGGAAGACAGTTCGAGCATTTAAAGAGGCATTAGTTTTATTTGAAAATCGGTGTAATAACTCAGGTCTTAGGTTCGTTTTTAGAGGCCATTAATAATAGTCAAAATTCAACCTTTCTACATAGTTTATTGAACTATTCTCCTCACAATATGGGTCGTATATTGACCGGACATTGCACTTGCTTACTTTGCAGAATTGCATAAAACTATAACGATAACAATTACCCTAGCATATTAATTAATTCTAATAATATACCGGATGATTTTATTTATATTAAAATTACTTCATACTACATTACACCTCCCCCCGATATTTAAAAGAATTTTTAGTCACCGAATAACAATTCTTTCAAATTCGATTGGAGTTACTTATTTATTTATTATTATTAACCTAAGAAGAAGAAAAAAAAATTTTAATACTCATATTATGATATACATTATTACTAAAATACCAATAGCACTAATAAGATACAATCCATAACTTAGTACTTACTAAATAGTCAGGGGCCCCTTAATAATAATTATTATTATTATACAGAATATATTATCAACTATATAATTATTAAATATATGTATATATCCTAAAAATTTAAACTACACAAAGTAAAGTTTTGTTCTATTTTTATGTACGATCGTCTCTTTATTATTTCTTATAATTTTTACATTTGGAGACAAATCCTCTATTACTAAATATGGACCCAAAAAACAAGGGTTAGAGAGTTTATCCCCTGTCTCGTTTTTAAGTAAAATTTTATCTCCTTTCTTATACGTTATGGGATTTTTATTTTTATCATACACTTCTTTCCGCTTTGACTTGGAAATATTTAAGTTTTTTCTTGCATCTTCGTATGCTTTTTGAAGCCTGTATTTTAGTTCTATGGGGTAGTTGTCAAAATTATAAATAGGGTCAATTTCGTTATTTAAGTTACTTGGTATGTGACATTTTCTTCCAAATACCAATTCAAACGGGGTATATTTAGTTTCCGAATGTACAGTCGTGTTATAAGAGAAACACCAGTATGGAGTCCATTCATTCCAAGCAGTGGTATTATCATTTGTTTGTGTTCTAAGATATGCCCCCAAAACTTTATGTGAATTTTCCAACGCGCCTATACTCTCATGGTGATAAGCCGTCGACTGAATTTGATTAATTTTTAAAATATTAGCAATTTCAGTCATTATGGATGAGATAAACTCGGTACCTCGGTCAGTAGCAATTTCTGTCGGTATACCGTACCTAAGAATAAAATTATTTACAAAACTTTTAGCAACACTTATTGCGTCTTTAGATTTTAATGGATATGCCTCAACAAATTTTGTCAAATCGCATTGAAGAGTCAAAATATATGAGAATCCATTAATATCTGTTGGCAATGGGCCTACCAAATCTAAAAATACCTTTTGAAATGCAAAATTAGCAGTAGTCGTGATTACCATAGGCTCTTTAATATAGTGATTAGAATGTTTCATTTTTTGACAACTATCGCATCTTTTTACAAAAGTTTGAACATCTTTATACATACCTGACCAGTAGTAGTATCTTTTTAAATTATTTACCATTCTATTAATACCTGCATGACCGCTCGTGGGAAGTAAATGAAAGTCATTTAGTATTATTCGTTTTTCATCATTGTCGACAATTTTTCTTACGCCTCGAATTACATATATACGGGGACCGGTCCAACTTTTATCTTTTACTTTCTTTAGTATGTCTTCTATTATAAGCGCATTATTTTTATTCTTTATTATAACTAATTCGCGAATATCTGACTTATTACTAATATTAATCAAATCTCTCAACATTTCGTCTCGCGCAAATGTCGATCGAGTATCTTGATTAAGATAAATAGCAGCGTGCGTAGGAACAAAATAAAATTCCCCTGAGCTTAGTGTTATATGATTTCTAAGCTGATTTATATTTTGTAAGGACGTCGGTATTAATTCAATACTATTTTCAGGTCTTTTTAAAACTCCTACAATATCTGGTTGATCAGGCCAATTATTTGTAGTCGTATCTAATTCATTATTATTGAAATTATGGGAATTTGAATTTGCTCTTGCGCATTGTGCTCTCGTTATAACAGAAATGACCTTTTCATTCATATTTTTTAAATCTTCAGAAGTTAAAATTATTCTTGACAAAGCGTCAGCCGTAACGTTTTCTGCGCCTTTAACATACTCTATATAAAAATTATATTCTTCTAATCCCAATCTAAACTTTGTTAAACGGCTCGAGGGATCAGTCATATTAAAAAGATATACTAAGGGTCTATGATCTGTTAAAATTTTAAAACGTCGACCAAATAAATACGGTCTAAAATATTTTATAGCCCAGTAAATAGCTAGCAGTTCTTTTTCTATCGTAGGATAATTCAGTTCAGCCTTATTTAAACTTCTACTGGCATATGCAACCGGTTTATTATTTACATTTGAAAGAGTTGCTCCTATTGCTATATTAGAAGCATCGGTTCGAAGTATAAACTCGCTGTTTCCTGAAAAATCCGGATAGTCTAAAACTGGCGGACAGCTAAGAGCGTCCTTGAGAAACAAAAATGATTTCTCACATTCATTAGACCAGTCAAAAGTAGCGTATTTTCTACACATTTTATTTAAAGGTATAGTTTTTTCAGCAAAATGCGGAATAAATTTTCTATAATAATTTGCGAAAGCTACAAATCTTTTAACTTCATTTGTATTAGTGGGTCTGGGATATTCTTTAAGAGCTTTAACTTTATCATTATCAGGTAAAATTCCTTTTTCAGAAATAATATGTCCAAGGTATAGAATTTCTTTTTTTAGGAATTCACATTTTAAGGGATTAAGTTTTAAATTAGTTTTACGAAGCCTATTAAAAACAGCAATTAGATTTTTATTATGATCTACAAGATTTCTCGCAAAAACTATTAGGTCATCTAAATAGATAAAACAGCTTTCATAATTCAAACCTGACATAGCAACTGTCATGAGTCTTGAAAATACGCTTGGACTAATTTTTAATCCCATCGGTAATCTTTTCATCTGCCATTGCCCCCGATCAGTAGTAAAAGCTGTATATTTCCTACTTTTCTTATCTAACTTTACCTGGTAGTAAGCTTGACTAAGATCCAAGTGGGAAAAATAAACAGCTCCTCCTAATGAATCAAAAATGTCAGTAATCTTTGGAAGGGGATGTTTTTGGTCTTGAATTTGCTAATTTACTAACCTATAGTCTACAACTAGCCTAGTTGAATCTTCACTTAACCCTTTTTTTGGAACCAATAAAACTGGAGAATTCCATTCACTTTGTGCCCTTTCAACTATACCATCTTGGCACATTTTAGTTACTTTTTTATGTATTTCATCTTTTTGTGAAAAAGGTAATCTATATGGTTTAACATAAGAAGGTGTGGCATTATTTTTTAAGTGAATCGATTCTTTATAAACATTTGTGACAGTTAACTTATCGCCTGGCATGTGAAAAATATCTGCATATTTAGCACAAATACTTTCTATTGCATTTTGATCATTTGGATCTAAATAACTTAATTTTAGCAAGTCGAACAGTTTTTTCACACGATTCACCGATATGTCATCTGTTGAAAATTTGCAAAATTCATAGTTGCTTAACTTTTTTACTCTAGGAACACAATTTTTTAGAGAAACCTCAGTTTCCCTAGTGTTTAAAATTTTTACAGGTATTTTTCCATCTTTAGGTTTTACAATCATGCCCGCTATAAAAACACCTTGACACAATTCTCCAGGTAAAACCACATATTCTTCTGTAAAACCAACAGATACATAAGAAATTGTTTCACATCGTGGAGACAGAGTCAAAACATTATCATAACACGTAGGCTTGAAGGGTAAGACAACGTTAGTATTATATTTTGTTAAAGTTAATGTATTCTTTTCGTAGTCTAAAATACTCTTATATTTTCTTAGAAAATTTTCTCCTATAATTGCATCACTAGAGCAAGTAAGAGAATCAAAAACGTAAAATTTTTCTTCGAATGTAATACCGCCTGCATGTAATTTAAGATAAACATAGCCTGTTGACGTAATTGTTCCACCAACTCCTTTAATTTCTATACTATCGCTATGTAAGTGTAATTGTGAATTTAAAACCTCCGATTTTATGGCACACAATGTCGCGCCTGAATCGATTAAAAAGTTTACGTTTTTATTAAATATTGTAAAATTAACGATGTTTGTATAAGAATTAGAATAAGTAAATATTTCATCATTTTCCGTATTAGGAACGAAAAAAATTATTTGTCGGTGCTGATTCTAATTTACTAGTAGAGCAAGGTTGCACATTTTCTTGACCTAAGTTACTCTGATGAAAAGTGTTAATATTATGGTGTCTACCTGACGGCGAAAAACGCGAACCATGGTTTCCTCGGTTATTAAACCGTCCGCGAGAATTCCGCTGAAACCGCTGATTGTTTTGAAAATTTCTGTTGTTGGAATTACTATTATGATGATAATTATTATTTTGACTTGAAAAATTGTTGTTTCTATAATAATTATTGTTTAATCGAGAACCCCTATTGTGAGAAGAACTTCTTAAAAATCTTCCTCTTCCTCTAAAGGCGTTAAAGATTTGGGGATTACCTCTAAAAAAAGTCGTTTCTTCGTCTTGAGCTACTCTAATAGCATCTTTTAACTTAGAAAAATTTCGAGAAGCTAATATTGTACCTAATCTTGGATTACGCAACCCGTCTGTGAAGCGTTTTATAGCTAATCTTTCGTTAATTGGCTTTAAAACAGCGTAAGCATTTTCATCACTTCTAGCCTGCGATATTGTTAAATTAACAAAAAGGTCTTCCAATTCTTTTCCAAAATCTTCAATGGACTTATCGCCTTGTTTAGAATTAAAAAGCTTCATTTGTAAAGCACTGTCAGATTTTACTGTTAAAAAATTCAATTTAATGTCAGATATTAGATCCCTTATGGAGTTATAACTGGTATTGAGTCTTAGTTTTGCGCTATTTGACAACCTAGTTTTAAGAACAAATGTTATTAACAAGGATTTACCCTCTGCATTTAACATAGAATCATAGAGTTCAATGGCATCGATTAATTTTAACGTGGTACCTTCGGTTTCATCCATTATAGGTAGCAAACTTACAGCAACTTTAAGGTCAAAGGAAGCCATATTGGTATTCGTTTTATTTGTGTCTTTATTTTGAAAACTTCGAATCTCGTTATATATTTTGTTTATTTTAGAATTAAGTTCTTTAACAATAAAAATTTCAGAGTCGTCTAATTCTTTACTTTTTATTTTTTCATTTATTAAAGATATTTCACTTTTCACTTGTGTATAAACTACATCAGCCTCATTAATCTTTTGGTCTAGAATTGGAGTTTTTCGTCGCTCATAATTTAATTTCACAATATACCCTCTAATTGTTTCTAAGGCATTTAAGTGTTCCTGTAACTTATTATCCCCCATTAAGTATTACCCCAAAAATAAGAAGTTGTAAATTTATCATATAAAATAATTTTTAAATGATACCTAGTTCTTGGTTTAAGGGTCCATATCTTCCTTAAAGTATACTTAAAGCAACTAACAAAACAAACAATGAAAATATAAATTTAAACAGTTACTTACAGCGCTTATTCTTCATATTTATATGTATGTATATATTTTTACGACCTTATTATTATACTTTTAACTTCTAGTCACATCAGTTTATCCACAATTTTATGTCCTTTTTATACAATTTTTAACCAGCAATAACCTAAAAAAAAAAAACCTAAAACAAAAAAATTATTGGTCCTGTTCCATAATATTATTTCTTGAGCGTCTCAATTCTTCTTTTGCAATTTCTCTTCTGATGGTTCTTCTCATATTTTTCTTGTACTTTTTAATAATAAAATACAACAGTACTGTTAGAGCTACAGCAACAAGTACGATTAATAAGGTGTCTGTCAAAGAGAATGCCTGGCTCGAGTTTTTAGTAGTGGCATCACCAGATGCGGATTGGGCAATTACAACTGTCTCATCAACTTTCTGTGATTTTCCCATCTTCTTTACTAATTATTCTTCAGTAGGTACTTTAATTTAAAATATTGTAGTAATTTGGCCTTTTAAGCAGGGTCGCCATGTAATAACTCAGGTCTTAGGTTCGTTTTTAGAGGCCATTAATAATAGTCAAAATTCAACCTTTCTACATAGTTTATTGAACTATTCTCCTCACAATATGGGTCGTATATTGACCGGACATTGCACTTGCTTACTTTGCAGAATTGCATAAAACTATAACGATAACAATTACCCTAGCATATTAATTAATTCTAATAATATACCGGATGATTTTATTTATATTAAAATTACTTCATACTACATTACATCGGTAATTTTTGTTATTATGCCTATACGCGTTTTTTTTTTAACAAGAGTCTTTTAATTATTTAAAAATTATTAAATTAAGACATTTTATCATTGAACCTTGAAAAAAGACAAATAAATAACAATAAATATCGGTGTAATATCGTCTTATTAAAATTATATGATAACTAGATATTCTTTCTTCGATATTCAGGCTATGAATAAGATATCGATATACGGTTTTCACTGGCCTATTTAGCTATCGTTTCACTACATTTTTATGAAAAAAAGTCATATTATTGCATTTAATTTTTTAGAGAATTTTGCAATTTTCTGTTATTAGATCAAAAAACGCGCTCTAGCGGCATTACTAAGAACTAGAAATATCACAGATAAGACGAATTTGATGAAACAATAAATGTTTTTTCCAACGAGACCAAGTTTGTTAAAATCCGTTCAGTCGTTTAGGAGTTACAGCTGTTTATTTAAAAAACATTGAATTACCCCCCACCACTTTATTTTAATAGATACGTCACAAAGTGTTAAACAAAAATTACTCGCGTAAAGCTGAGCTTTAAAAAGCATATATTCTTTCAATTTACTAAGTTTTTTTTACTAAATTTATTTTTAACATTTACTGAGTAGATTTCAGTAAAAAATCACTTAAAAAGTTTAATATGGCGGTTACGCCCCCTGGCGACCATCTTGGCAATCTAAAAATATTTTCCACGGCATTCTTTTGGCCACTTTAGTCATAAAATTTTTTACCGCAAGTCTCTACGACGAATAGTTTCTAAAATACAGCACTTTGCATTCTTATCTGGCCACCCTGTACATTCTACAGAAACTTTGGACTTGTCCGCAATTAGAATTTGTTTTGGCCCAACTGCACTCTTTACATCATACAGCCAATCCTTATTGTAGGTCAAATGGACGCTTGCACCGCTATCCAAATACCACTCGGTTGCTCTAAAACGTTGTCCGCTCAAGAAAGCCGCACTAAAAACAATTGTAGCCCCCGATTTTTTGAGTTTCCCGAAAAACGAGGGGAGGGGGCTCCCAACTTTTGGAATTCAAGCTTCTCTCATGAACCACTATTGACCCTCCAAAAATCAGAGAATCGGATATATTTTTTAAGTTGCTGTTTCTTTAAAAATACAGATAGCGGAATGAGTGAAAATTAAAGAGTATTGAAAAGTTTACAATAGAATTCGACTTTTTATTAACCCCTGTATAATAACAAATCCGTTGGAAATTTTTATAGCTTCGAGGTGAAAAAATTATGTAATAGTCAATGGCCTAAAATTCGGTAAAAAAATTCAAAATCGATGCAATACTGAAACAGTTATTAAGGATTCAATTTGAACCCAATTTTCGATGTCCGCTTAATTTTGCGAACCAGTGTAGTACATGATACTATTATTGGAAAGATAAACCCACTTGGCGATGCAATTTCGTGTGACTTTGCGCATGACGTCACTCGATGACAAAAATTCTGTTTGTCGGTTGGAAAAGCAGTATTTTAAAGCCTTTTTTATTTAACATTACTTATTAAGTATTATTATATTGTGCTATATGAAATATGCTATGATTATTATAATAGTATGTAAAATATTTCCTTAATAGTATGTAGAATTCGTGGATCCGTGCAAGGAGAGTAAAGCCTTATACAGTGCTTTTCTTTGAAGTCCCCCCCCCCCCCCACTTATTTTTTGAACGGGTCAAAAAAAATTTTTGAAACTTGGCATAAGTAAATTGGTCTATAGATACTATTTTTCACTGTAAACTAGGTAGTTGTAAATTCCAAGATGGCGGCTGGGCGACATCTTGACTATACAAGAGTAATTTACCGGTTAAGGAAAAATATCTTAAAATTTTTTTTCGAGTTTTTTTAATAGCTATTTGGTTTTTGGAAAATCTAAATAATGTTCAATAATCTTTAACGTGAAATGTGACATACGAGGGCGGTTCAGTAAGTCTTTAGAAACCAAAAAGTTAATCTTTAAATCCAAAATTCAAAAATTATAAATTATTTGTATATTATTATTAAAAACGTTAATAAAATCGCAACAGTGTATTTTTTTGGCTGTTACTTTTAGACAGGTCAAAACGGAGTCCACCGAGTCCATGTAATAAATATTAAAAGTACTCAATAAAACCTTTTAAATGAGGTAACACAAGATTTCTATTTAATGCATTTATTCAAGATGGCGCTTATGTGTTATTTTGACATTTAGAACTGTCGTTTTTATGTCAAAATAAAATAGTGACGCATTTATTTTCGTACACTGATTTTTACCTATTCAAAAATCATAAAAATGTAAAACGTTAAAATAAAAAAAAAAACTTTTTTATTAGGCCGCCATTTTGAAACGAGTTAAGATATGGGTCTAATATTTCAGGGTTATAAAGTACTCATTGAGACCTTTAAAATGAGGTACCACACGACCCCCCTTTCTATTTAAATTTTTTTCTCAAGGTGTCGCCCAGCCGCCATCTTGGAATTTACAACTACCTAGTTTACAGTGAAAAATAGTATCTATAGACCAATTTACTTATGCCAAGTTTCAAAAATTTTTTTTGACCCGTTCAAAAAATAAATGGGGGGGGGGACTTTAAAGAAAAGCACTGTATAATATAAATGCTATTTTGGTTTTGGATAAGGCTTAAAAAACGATTTTTATTATTTAAGGTATTTTAATTTGAAAATAAATATACACAATATAAAACGTCTGAAGGCTTGTTAATTAATAATAAATTAATAATACTTTATAGCCAAAAAAAAAAAAGAATTTATAGTTTTTATTTAACTTTTTTTACTTTAAACGAATGCCTCTGCAGAAAAATATCAGTGATATAATATGTACATATTTTATTATGTTGTAAAAAAAAAATAAAACAAAAATAGAGGATTGATATACAGCCTATTGTGACAATTAACTTTCATAAAATTGTGTGCGCTAAGTATACATATGAGTACCCATTGGTTGTTGGTAATAATAGTGTTACCAGTAAATGCCAAAAGAAAATGCATGATGCCATTGATGACATACAACCAATTAAATTCACTTTCTTAAGTATCTATAATCTATATTTTTTTTCCATTGTCGGCAAACTTGTTTGTCCTTTGGAAAACTAAAGAATCGGCAATCTGAAACTACTTTACTTTTTTTGTTGTTGTTGCTTGAACAACCCACCACTGCACAGTACACCATGATAAAAAATGTTTAATTATTATAATTTAATAAACTCTGCCACATTTGTCACTAAAAACAAACACAAAATACACACAAAACAAATAAACCATGCCCTAACCCTAAATCCATCGAACATCTAAAGCAAAGACGAAACGTCATATTAAAATGTATTAAAACTCTGTTCATGTATTAAAAAGCTGTTCCTGGGGAAATTTGTCATTGACTGACGTCAGGCGTGCGAGAGAGATAGGCTCATCTCATGCGCGTAGGTTTATCTTCTCGAGTATTAGTATCATCAGTGTAGTACAGTAGGTAACATACAAAATACATATAGATTAGGTTAAGGTAATGGCTGAATGCACTATGTGCAAAAGCCATAAGAGAAAAAAAATTATCGTGTTAAGAGATTTTAGGGTTATTTTTTCGCTAATAAACGCTTATTTTTTTCCAGAGCAAACAAAAAAAGAAATCGAAAGACGACAAGAGGAAGAACGAATAAGAATGGAAAACATTTTGAGCGGAAATCCTCTGTTGACCCACTATGCTTCGGGCGGTACGAAAGCCGACCATAAAGTAAAGCGAAGATGGGACGATGATGTAGTGTTCAAAAATTGTGCAAAATCTGAACCTGAAAAGAAGAGTAATGTTTTTATAAATGATTCTTTACGTTCAGAATTTCATAAAAAGTTTATGGAAAAATATGTTAAATAAGTGTACAGATATTTTTGATAAAACTTTTACATACATATTAAGATTCCTTCTAGATCATTTAGTTTAAATAATAATATTAATAATAATAATAATAACTGCCTTTTTATTTGTCCCCAATACAAATACAATATCGTCGGTTTTCAAGAAGAGTGACATAATCCAAAAAAGATCATTTTGAGATAAAGACGTTTTAAAATTTTATTCAATTATTTAAGCTTATTATTTTTATTTGTATAAAAGAAAAGATTTACTTCTTTCAGTATATTGATGTATACCTTTTAAGTAAATATTCATTAATATTATTGTCTATGATGTTGATAATTTAGTGGTAAAAACTGGGAAATTTAAAACCCCCTTTTAAGATGTGACATTATTCTAGATAAATAGTATTAAAATAGTACTCTTTTATTTCATTTTTCTGCATAAAAAAATTGGAAAATAAATAAAACAACAAATACAATTAACTTAATAAATTAATACTTTAATAAATCTGGTTCTATTTGGAAATAGTAAACAAACCTATCATCTACATTACAAAAGTTGATGAGCTAACAAAGACATTAACTTTTAACATAATACTTTACTCATAAAAAAAATTATAAACAAAAATTTAAGTCTTAAAAGACTATTATAATGACTCAAAGAAAGTTGCATAATATTTTGGAATGTATAATTTCCTCTCACCAGATCAATCAAATATTTTTTTTTTCAATTTCATGTTTGTGACCCAATATCTTCAATCTTGCGGAGGGTTGTTGGGTGGGGTCAGAAATAAAACAGAAACCTTTTTACCTAAATATCGACGTTTCGACTTATATTAAGTCATCCTCAGGACACTGAAATGGATTCAATTTCAAATGACTTCAATCATTTCAAGTACATAAAAAACACTATTAAAATAAATGTTCTTTAAGTTACAAAAATTAAAACAACAAAAACCACGACACAGTTAAAATTACATTCAGGTACAATCCGTTAAAAAAATTTTTTATAAAAAAAAAACAGTATAAAATTAATTTTTTTTTTTTTGTTTTATATACATTACTTACATTACTTATATACATTACTTTTATATAGACTTAGGTAAGAGGTGTAATGTATATAAAAAAAAAAAAAAAAATTAATTTTATACTGTTTTTTTTTATAAAAAATTTTTTTAACGGATTGTACCTGAATGTAATTTTAACTGTGTCGTAGTTCTTGTTTTTTGTTGTTTTAATTTTTGTAACTTAAAGAACATTTATTTTAATAGTGTTTTTTATGTACTTGAAATTACTTTGTTTTATCTCTGTAATTACTTGAATCCATTTCAGTGTCCTGAGGATGACTTAATATAAGCCGAAACGTCGACATTTAGGTAAACATGTTTCTGTATTATTTCTGACACTCTCACGAGATGTGTCCGCAATATTTTTTTTTAATTTTCAGATATTCCTGGTTTATTGGAAAAAGCTTTTTTTAACTGAATAGGATCTGATGGGTTAATTGAACGTTTGCTATTTCGCGATATTACTTTAGCTTCTTTAAATCCACCCGTGTATGATGTTTTATAAAATTAATAGATCAAACGAACTTACCTAAGTGATGTTCGATCTAAATTATATGAAGGCTTCGTCGAAATAAATAAAGTAGTCTTGTAGTACCCTCATTTTTCACGTATTGGCCACAAATTTTTAAAGCAAAACCTGACAATATCGCTCCGACCCAACGTTCCCCCTGCCGCTGTGTCATCGGTGCCACCGCCGCTCGCTACAGTCATCAGTCTTTTTTAAAGCAATAAAATATTGTGCAACATGATTTCTTGGGGAGTTTTCTTAGGGTGGGATTGGGACTTTATTTATTTCGACGAAGCCTTCATATAATTTAGATCGAACATCACTTAGGTAAGTTCGTTTGATATATTAATTATATTCGGCTTCGTCTCATAAATAAAGTAGTCTTGTAGATGTTTAAAGAAGGTCATGTTGCATAATTTTTATGAAATGCGATATTGTCTTAAAAATACGAAGGGACATTTTTTGTTTACAAAAATGTATTACTTTTTTCTCTCTCATGATGACACATTATTATGTAATCATTTAAGAATTTCCAACATAAACATAATATTGTTTATATACATATGTTATTATATAATAATAACATATGTATTATTTATATACCTACATTTAATTATAACAACAGTAACAGCTAAGTATTATCCGCAAAATACTGAACAAACATTTAAATAACATTTAAATTTTAACACATAAACTTAATAAATAGAATATTCCTATATTCTTAAATAAGTTAAATTATCTTACATACTATTATCCGCGCCTAATATAGATAAAGCAATTTGTGCATTAGCAAATTGTGTATTATCAATAATTGGTCTGTGACAAAAGTTTGCAAAAGTTTCAGAGTTCTTTGACCACCCTGCTGCCAATCTAATGGCGTCAAAACTCACTTCAGCACGAGCTGCTTGGGATGTTGCAGCGTGCCTGGTACTTTGAGGTTTAAACTGGTTTATGTTTACTCCACTTTTTTCTAAAACATCTTTAATCCACCTACTAATCGTCTGCGGCGATGCTCGGCGGTAAGGTTTTTTAAATGTAATTAGAAGAAATTCACAAGAACTTCTTAAATCTTTTGTTTTATCTAAATATTGGATTAAAGCCCTAACTACACAAACATCAGGATCACTATTGAAAAAAGGTAAAATAAGAAGGGGTTGAGGTTTGTTTACGGCAAAAGTTTTTATTCTGTTAGAAATCTTAATTTCAACTTTATGGGTGCCTAAAGAAATTTCATTGATATTTATTAGACTCAAAGTTTGAATTCGATGTCCGGTAGATAGAGCCAACAAAGCTGTGAGTTTTTTTGTTAATATTTCTAAAGAAATTTTATCGGTCTTTAAGTTTCTTACATAACTTAATACTACACTGGGATCCCAAATATTCTCATATCTCGGTGATGGTGGTTTTCCTCCAAATATACCTTTAAAAAACCTTTTTATACGAAAATCAGAACCTAAATCAGGACCAGCTATTTGACCAATAGCAGCTCGATAGGAGTTAAGTGTACCATAGGAGGCACCCTTCTTAAACTGGTCAGTCAAAAAACTCAGAACTCTTGGAACTGTTACATCGAAGGGATCAATTTTTTTTGTGAGACAAAATTGCCACCAATATTTAAGACCTACTGAGTATTGTTTTAATGTTGAACTAGTTATAGAGGAAATACAGATATCTAGAGTCTTGCGGAACTTCTCGGAGTAGCGCTTCCCTGCTACCAGGAAAAGGTTCTCCGATAAGGGATGGGGTATTCCGCTAAAAGAGAGTAACATATTTTTTGGTTCAAATATTATAGGTTCACTTATCAGTAAATATTTAAACAAAGGGTACCATGGTTGAGAGACCCAAAATGGAACCACAACAATTCCCTGTGCTTGGTCATTGATAATCTTTTGCAAGACTCTTAAAATCATACAAAAGGGAGGAAAAGCATAAAAATAGATTTTACCCCAATTTAAGGTAAATGCATCCACCCTGTAAGCTTCTGGGTCTCTTTTCCATAATACAAATTTCGGACATTTTTTATTTAGCCTGCTTGCAAATAAATCTATTGCAGGATTGCCGAATTTTTGTTTTATTATGTCAAATGCATAATTATCTAGACTCCATTCAGTCTCATTATGGGTTGTTCTGGATGCTTTATCAGCATAAACATTATCTTTGGTATTAATGTATGATGCAAAAATATATGTGTTATTACCCTGGCACCATTCCCAGATCATTCGTGCTATTTTATTGAGACCCTGAAATCGAACACTTCCCATACGATTTATTACAGATACGGCTGTCGTATTATCTACCCTACAAAGAATGTTACAATTTGAAAACTCCTTTTCCCAGCATTTTAAACTAAAATATAATGCCAACAACTCTAAAATATTAATGTGGTATTTTTTTTCTTCTTTAGACCAGTAACCAAAAGTTGTTTTATTATTATAGAAACTTCCCCAACCACTTTTTGACGCATCAGTATAAATTTCTACCTGAAAATTATCAGTTCGTATTTCATTAAAACCATTAAATATATTATCTTTCCACCAAGAAATATCTGGAGATAATGTCGAGGGTAAAAACATTTTTGCATCAGAGTTGTAGTTAGAATTTTTTAAAGCCAAATGCCTCTCCCTTTCGAATAACTTTGTATATAAAAAACTATATTTAATAGCTGGAGCAGCTGAAACTAAAGTACCAATCAATTTGGAAAAATCTCGAATTTTGCACTGATTTAAAGTACTAAATTTATTTAGCATATCGATTATTCTTTTTTGTTTTTCTTTAGGAAGAGATACCCTCATAGTATTACTATTATACACAAAACCCAAATACTGACATAAATTACTTGGACTGAGAGAACTTTTCTTATAATTTATCAGGAAACCCAAATACTCCAGCAATTTTATAGTTTCAGCTACATTATTTTTACATTCTTTCTGAGACCTTCCTAGAAGAAATATATCATCTAAATAAATGACAGATGAATGCCCTCTTTCCCTTAGCAGGGCAATAACTGGTCTTAGAATTTTTGTAAAGATTAATGGAGCACAATTTAAGCCGGAAGGTAAGACATTATATTCAAATAAACGCCCATTGAACCTAAAACGTAAGAATTTTCTATGAGTTTTTCTAATTGGTATAGTTTGAAATGAGATATTCTTATATATTCATTAAGTGACTTTAGATTTATAATTAGTCGATATGATCCATCGGGTTTTGGGACAACAAATATAGAGGAAATAAATTGACCCTCACTTGGATCAACCACAGAAATTGCACCCTCCTTAAACAGATCTTGAATCAAATTATTTATAATCTGTTTTTCCTTAACAGAATAATGCGGTTCTAAAACCGCAAATTTTTGTTTAGGTTTTTTGATAAATGGTAAGCTAAAGCCTTTTATGTATGATAGAATTTTATTTTTTCAGGATCCTTGGCAGTCTTAATAGTAGAATCTAGATCCTTGCCAAAAAGCCATTCTCCAATGGGTGTCTAGGTTAAGGTGTCCTTTAGATCCTTATTTATATTTAGGGCTAATAATTCCCTTCGAGAAACTGATTCTGAGTAATGAACGTCACTAAGTAAGCGACCAATGTCATTAAGGCACTCTACATATTTGATGTTTACCCCCTCCCCTTGTTTAAGCATATCTGTAATCAGCCAAGCGACGGCCGAAGTTGCAGCTCCCACTTGTCCCTGAAGATTGGATAAACGTGTATCACGTCTAATGGTATTTTCTGGAACTGCTTTTATGACTTCTATATTCATTTTTGGGGGATTCAATTCAGAGCAGTTTTCTGGAGGCAAATACTTTTTAACTAATTCCTTTTTAGCTTCCTCTGATAGCCCAGAGTGTAGAATTTTTATCCAACGTGAAGCCAGCTCTGGCTGAATAGGATCAGAAAATGATTTTTCTGTGTTATCATCCTCACCCAGAATATTTAGAATATCTTTTTCGAGGGGGGCTGATACCTCTCTAACAACACTAGGTTCTCTTTGTGAGGCAGGTGGTGAGGCCAAATGATGGGCACCTAAAAAGAAACCCCAATGTCAATTATAATTTATTTATGCAAAAGTTTTTTAGTAAATCAGTAGTATTTGACGTAATAATAATAATAATATTATTATTATAATCACTCTAGATAACACAATTTTTGCACATTTGCCACCCTAGGCAAATATATCAATTATTTAGTAGGTAGATAGGTATAATCGAATTTAGTAACCACCCTAGGCTGCTAAACTACCATACTTATTTTCTCTTATAAGAATTTTGTTATTATTTCCCTATTAATAACAAGTTGCCACCCTAGGCAGATTATAAGATTGTATTTCAAATACCAGCCACCCTAGGCTGCTATAAAATACCACTAGAGAACCATATTGTGTGATAATCAGTAAACACTTACTGCATTCTGACCACGCCTCGGATGTTTCCCCGGATTCAGAACTAGACGGCGACCTCCGATATCCTTTATTTCGTCTTTCTAAATCGTCTAAGCGTCGGTTTATTTTCTTTAATACTCGAGCGAGATTACTCTGATCCGTTTCTGCACGATCATCCCTCCTTGGTGAACAGCTTCTACTTCTATATCTTATATATAACCAGAAAAAAAACACAAAAACGAAATGCAAGTATTTACGCTATCGCGTCCGACACGTGTAGCCAATATCGCACAAAAACGAAGACTGATGACTGTAGCGAGCGGCGGTGGCACCGATGACACAGCGGCAGGGGGAACCACAGCATAAAGAAACCAGCAGTCGCACTTCAATAAAAATACATTGGCTTGAATAAGCGAGTTCGGTGCATGTGTACTAACGCAGGCGAGGCATTTTTGCTTATAGTAGGGATGCCGCTGACACTCGCTACGGTCCACGCGGCTTTTGCCTTGGCTAGAGCCGGACTTAAACATTTTTTTAGATGTTATTATCTTGTAAAATAAAAATACCTACATAGTACAAATATTGATTTTTTAATATAAATAAAGTTCATACATTAACAAAATATTTAAACAAAAATAAACATCGCATTTCTACATCTAACAACGACGATATAGAAGAATACGTGCAGGAAGTTAATTAGGTATGAACCATTACTTTAAGAGACCATTCTTTGAGTAATTTTAAAACAAAAAGTTCATATAAACATATGTCCAGAAATTCTTCATTCTCAATATACAGGGTGTTAAAATTTAACAACAACTAAAATATATGCCACTGATTTTTGTGCAATTTTTATTATGTTCTGTGGATTATACAAATAAAACTTTTCTGTCTCTTGAATTTTTTTCGTATCTTGCTTAGTTAATAATAAATTCCAAATGAAACTTTTCCCCAAATTCCTTGTGTGATTCAGGGATATGCAATTAAGTGGACTTTTTTTCTCGAAAAATAAGCGAGATACGAAAAAGTTGTATTTGTATTTGAGTAAATCAAATAAGATATTAAAAATGGCACAAATTCAGGTGCCCCAATTTTTTTGCCACGAATATTTCTTCAGGTCCTGTTCGAGATTACACTGAACCTAATAAATTTAATCATGTTAGGGGTAAATTAGCTCCTTAATGTTATAAATAACACCGCCAGAGAACTTGCGGACCTATGTTCATATGAACTTTTTGTTTTAAAATTACTCAAACAATCGCCTGTTAAATAATTTATGGTACATACTTAATTAACACCCTGTATAGTAACGCTTTTAGATTAACATCTGACTACATAGTAGTTTAAGGATAACTAATTATACAAATAAAGTAATATTTCAAAACAAATAGAAACTCTTAGGCCAATAAATAAAGACAAATAGTTGGCGTATACAATTTTGCAACTCTTTTAAATATGGCAACACTGTTAAAATGGCAGAAATATAAATATTGTCCTTAAAAATCCAAAAAAAAAAATATTACATTGCTGCAACTTTAACTGATGCTTAATTATGTTATTTAAGCCATACAGCCAAATTTGCAGCTATTAAAAACTTTGGCAAAATCAATTATTTTGCTTCATTAATAATTTTTGACATACCCCTCTTTTAATACAAAAGTTTTTATAAAAAACGCTACGCTTTGTAAAAACGCTATCAAAATAGTCACTAAGTACGGCGCTGAACTAGGCGATACACCTATGAACACAGTTCGATAAACAGTGAGCTCGGCATCCGGAGAACATGGCTGCGGCATGGCTAAGGATGCTATTAGTTCGCTTACATTTTCGAGCGGAGTGAGACTGCTGGTTTCTTTATGCTGTGGGGGAACGTTGGGTCGGAGCGATGTTGTCAGGTTTTGCTTTAAAAATTTGTGGCCAATACGTGAAAAATGAGGGTACTACAAGACTACTTTATTTATGAGACGAAGCCGAATATAATAATGAGTTAGGCGAGCATTTCTCAAATTTAAGCACTTTTATGTCTGACACTTTAACTACATTGTTATCTACATCTTTGGACAAATTAAATCTTAACTGAGCATTTATGTCTTTTACATCCAAAAAATCGTCGAATGACATTTCGATCGCTCTATATGGTTGACTTTTTTCTTTGCGGCTCTTATAGCACTTATAAATAAGTCAGGAGTATACAAGGGTGAACTTTTTAATTTTTTTTTAAGATATCCTTCAATTGTGGAATGAACAGAGTCACCCTCGTTTTGAGTATGCCCTTTAATTAAATATTTATGAGTGATTGATTTGATGTTTAAACTTCTAACTGCGTACAAATACAAACTAAACATAAACTTATTTTTTTGTTGCCCAGGGCAATTATCAGAATAAAAAATTAACTCCGTTTCACCGTCAATATCAGAAACTTCCTGAATATATCTGTAAATGCAAGTTCCTAGCTCACTGACCCCTCTGTTACCTAAACCCTCATGCCTTACATAACAATCTGCAGTTTTGTTAATAAAATCGTAAATACTAAAATTAAAGACGTTTAATTTAGATTTGTAGTAGAAAATTGATGCTTTTCCTCTAGGACATTGAAAAACTGCTTTTAAATCATACACTGCAAGTTTAACATTGGGCCTTTTAGCAAACCTCTCCTTATAAGAATTCTTTTCTGCACGTGCTAAATCCTTTTCTATTAAATGCGTTTCATACTGGGTCTTCATGGTTTCCTTTTCTTCGGAATCTGCATTGGAATATGCCACACATAATTCGCACTGGTCATTTCTGCGAGTGTAGTAGAAAATATAAAATTCCTTGGTGAAAATCCGATAAAAGAAAAGGTAATTACAATATGGAGTTTTTTGCTTTGCAATGTGCCACATAGTCTCTGTGAATATCTGCGATAAATTTATTTCCTTTTATGTAATGACTGCTTGATTCTGAATTTAATAAAGTCACATGTCAAAAAATGTCTTATTGTTTTTTAATTGATTTACTAAAATACCGTCACAACTCAAACTAATACCATGTTTATTTATTATGCTTTACGACAATAACGGCATGTCTCAAAATAATGCATTCTTTCACAAAAATAATTAAAAATATTATACTTACGTTGTTCGAGCATAATGGCACTATACGAATTAACACACTTTTAGAAAACCAAAATTTTAAGTAGAATATATATTTTGTTCTTTGTTTTGTAAGTGGGATTTTTGACTTGTGTCACTCTTCTCGAAAACCGACGATATACATATTTATCAAAGTCATAGCGAGGTCTAGCCTAGGGCTACTCTATCTAATCATGCTAATTTAAATGGAAAAACTAAATGGAATGCACAGCCACTTAACCAAAAGTAAGAGAAGTATATAAATACTTAAAATTAATCACAATTAACTATAGCATGCAAGTAAAATAACATTTTAAACTAATTTCAACAAATTATTGATAGATTACAGAGTAAATAGGAGCTCTGATTTTTTATGTATACAATATATAGAGTACAGGGTGTCCCATTTTCATGCGTTTTATGGGATATCTCGCTTATGCGTGGAGATACGAGCCCTAACAACTATATATTGGAACAAGTAGTCATTTTACGAATAAAATTCCAGTTTACCGTAATTCTTTTAATTTATTATTTTTTATTTAAAAATAATAAATTAATAAAATTTTTTATGTTTTAGAGAATTATTTTTAAGGTTTAATAAAATTTTGATGTTAAATAATATTTATTTAATTGTTTAATAATCAAAAAATGATGACAACTAAATGTTGGAACATGGGTTGCTTTTGCTCAAATTTTTCCAGTTTTATTAGCAAGACGCGAAGATGGCTTTGAATAAACAAAAGTAAGTAATAATAATAATAATAATAATAATAATAATAATAATAATAATAATAAATGTCTTTTATTCAAAATTTACAGATGTAGTTGACAATAATAACATTCTATAATTAAGTACCCGAGAAGCAAGGCGCAGTCTAGCTAAGACAGCTACTCTACTGAACCCTACTCAACGGTCATAAACTTAAGCTACAATATAAAGATTAACTCTATTAAATTCATTAAATACCCAAATAAAGAACAATATATATATATATAATTTAAATAAATAATAAATAGCTAAATATAAAAGATTGACAAAAATAAAATAAATAATTAAAGGCCTAAATTACGGGTTGAAGGTTAAATGTAAAAGGTATTTCTTAAACTTTGATTTAAATGACTTCTGATTTAAAGTTGACAATTCAGTTGGTAGGTTATTGTAGAGTTTAATGCCATTGTACGTAAAAGAACGTTGAAACATTGCAGTCGAATGACGAAGTGTCATCCTCTCCGGAAATCGGATCACTCTTGTGTGAACGTTTAAACGAGGAACAAATTTATTCCGTAAAGTGGAGGGAAGGGAGGGGTTTAATAAAACTTTAAATAAAAAATTACCTAAGTGTAACTCTCTGCGCTTGTCCATCCTCAACCAGTTAAGCTCTTTAAATGTGTGTGAAATGTGATCGTACTTTCGTAATCCAAATATTAGCCGTGAGCAAGCATTTTGAACTGTCTGAATACGATTTTTATCTGCAATGTCTAAGCAAGGACCATAAATAAAATCACAGTAGCTGAAGTTGGACAGGACCAGAGACTCACAAAGCATTTTTCTCAAATGAAAACTAAGAACCTGACGACTATTATATAAAATTTTCAATGATAAAAATGACTTCTGAATTAACAATTTAACATATTCACGAAACCTCAACTCAGTATCCAGAACAATGCCTAAATTTTTTGCACGATCCATCTTGGGAAGAGGAACATTATTTAATAAGATATTTAAATTATTTTTAAGAAAATCTTTATTAGGTCCAAAAATTATAACATTTGATTTAAGAGGGTTAAGTTTTAGATTATGGCAAGAAGAAAGCTGGTTAAGTAAATTCAGGTCATGGTTTATTAAAGAAGATGCATGCAAATAATCCTGATGATTGAAGTGAAGATAAACCTGGGTATCATCGGCAAAAGCTCTCAGTTTACAGTACTTTAATGATGTAAGTATATCTGAGGTGTAGATTATGAATAATAATGGTCCTAGGATTGACCCTTGAGGTACGCCTGATAAAATTCTAGCTTCTTCGGAAAAAGAATTATTTGAAAATATTTTTTGAAATCTGTTATGAAGATATGATTTAATCAACATTACCGAACCATCGACAAGTCCATAAAATTTCAGTTTCGCCAATAAAAGTTCGTGATTGATCGTGTCAAACGCTTTCGAAAAGTCTAACAGAATCAAAGCAGTAGACAACTTTTTATCTATTGACGTTATTATGTCGTCAGTAACTCCAATTAGGGCAACATCAGTACTCAAATCCTTTCTAAAGCCACACTGAGTCTCCGGGATAATTTTATTCACACCGCAGTACTCAATCAACTGATTATACAGAACCCTTTCGAAAACCTTTGACAAAGCCGGTAATATACTAATTATTCTCAGATCACCATAGTTAGTTGGATTTTTTTACTTTCGGAAGTGGCTTACCTATTGATAATTTCCACTGATCAGGAAAATAACTTTGTTCTATACAACAATTGATTATGTGTGTAATGTAAACATCTAAGAAGGGACTGCAATATTTAAGTAATTTGGCACTAATTCCATCTACCCCCGAAGCATTTGTTTTTATACCATTTAGTATTTTATTAATTTGAGAAACACTATCTAAATTAAAATTAAACTGAATATTGTCGTTGAAAATATTTTGATTGTAAAAATTAATTTTAGAAGAACAGTCTGACGTATTCTGCAAAAATTCACTGAAAAATGAGTTTATATCTTCAGGATTAACTAAATAATCTGGAATATTCAAATCATTATTTGGACAAACATTAAAAGATTTAAGAGTCGTCCAGGTTTTTTAAATATTTTTTTCAGCGCATATATTAGATAAATATAGTTTTTTTTCCTTCGTACCATAGACAACGTAAGATTTCGCAACCTTTTATAGTTTTCCCAATCGTGTACATTTCGGGACCTCTTGAATTCTCGAAGCGCTACGTCTCTTTGTCGCATAAAAACCTTAATATTTGGTGAGAGCCAGGGCGCCCATGGTTTAGTAATCCTTGCTGTTTTAAAGGGGGCATGCCTATCGAAGATATAAAGAAGGTATTCATTAAATAATGAAATTTTGTTGTCAATATTTTGCTCGTAAATTATATTATGCCAGTTAATTGCTTGAAGTTCATTATAAAATTCACGAGCATTAAAATTATTAAAATTTCTGTAAGTTATAAGTTTTGGCTTAATAGACACCTTTTCTATTTTTAAATAACAATAAACCAAGGTGTGATCAGATACCCCCTCCAACGACACAACCCCCGAATCACTGACCAAAGACTCATCCGTTACAAATATTGGATCTAGAAGTGATACACTATTCCGACTAATTCTAGTAGGTTGATTTATAATTTGGATTAAATTAAAATTGTCAAACAAGGATATTAAAAGTAAGTGCGTTGTCAACAATAAAAATTTTGATGCGTCACTTGACCATCAATAATCAATTACTGTCATTTTTATTACGAGTAAAATACAATAATGGCTCGTGGAAAACCTACTGATCTAAAAGTGCGAGAAATTATTATCCGGCAGTACCATAAAGGGAAAACAATGCGAGAAATCTCCAGTGAATTAAATGTTGCAACAACTACTATATTTAATATAATTAAAAAATATACTGAAACTGCCAGTATTGGTGTTCGCAGCAAAAGTTCAGGACGTCCAAAAGTTGTTTCTCAAAGAAATATAAGGAACTTGATAAAAGTTTGTAAGTCGGGAAGAAGAAATACTCTACGAGAAGTAACTGCAAGGTGGAATAGAGAAAGTGGGATAAATGTTTCCAGAGAATGCTGCCGCAAATATATCCACAAGAGCGGTCTTAGTTTTTATAAGGTATGTTTAATAGGCTGTTCTGTGCTATATTATTTTCATTTTTCTAATTTTTTCGCCTAGGCCAAAGAAAAACCATTGTTAACGGAAACTCAAAAAAATAAACATCTTTTGAGACCATTGACTTTGTGTCTCTCTAATCTCTGAATTTTCAAAAAAGAAATCGTTACATTTGGGCCAAATCAAAACTCTCGTGGACCAGAAAAAATTGGAGCAAAGTTATTTATAGCGACGAAAGCAAATTTGATATCTGTGTCGGAGATTATCGAAAGCGTGTGATTCGGGACAAAACAGAAGCATTCCATAAGGATTGTCTTAAAAGGACTGTAAAGTTTCCACAGGGCATCATGGTGTGGGGTTGTATGTCAGCTAAAGGGTTGGGAACGTTACACTTTATTGATGGCATAGTAAATGCAGAAAAATATCAAGACATTCTCGAACATTCGCTTTTACCAAGTGCAGCAAATTTATATCCATCTGGAGATTTTATCTTTCAACAGGCCTCATGTCATACTGCTAAATCTACCAAAAAATGGATGGGGGAACATAATATTAAAGTCTTGTCACACCCCTTTAGCAGCCCGGATCTCAATCCAATCGAAACACTTTGGCACAAAATGAAGCAACGCCTAAGAAATAGTCCGTAGCGGACTTTGCCACAGCTAAACTACAGGAAATATGGGATAGTTTCACCCCTGAATTTTGTGAAGGTTTAGTTGGTACAATGCCTCATAGAGTTAAGGCTGTTATTCAAGCTAAGGGCGACGTTACGCCTTACTAATTTGTATTTTCCTTTTTTAAAACTCGCTTGTTCCAATATTTAGTCGTCAGCATTTTTCAATTATTTCCCAAGTAATTAAATACTAAATAAATTAAAATATATAAATAAATTATAAAAACAATATTAAACATTATAAAAAAAGCTTGTTCATTTCATATTTATGATTAAAAAAAAATTTAATAAAATATTTTCGCTAAATGGGCTCTTTATTTCAAAATAACTGCTTGTTCCAACATATAGTTGTTAGGGCTCGTAGAAACTTGCGGTTTTCGCGACAGTTTGCTACTTTTTTATGAAACTTAATATGCCGTTGTCAAAACTTTGACAGCTGTCATAGTCTTTTTTAAAATTTTTAATTTTCGAACACTCCTCGTACCTTTGTTACTGTATAACATATTGAAAAAGTGAAAAATGGTTTTCATAGGATTTTTTCCGTAAAAATTGATTCCGGCATCCATTTTATTGTAAGGTTTTTTTAAATTTGAGAAAAGACAAACTATAGTTTTCTTAAATGGAACACTATATATTTATAGACCCTTAAATTGGTCGTATTTTACCCTTTTCAAAAATATATAACACTATGCACTATATTACTCGTATAACGTCCTGCTAAATTGAGGGATTTTCAGATGCTGCGTCACATAAATGTTAATAACTTTGCTTCTATGGCGAATTTTTTTTTCTGGTTTTCACCGTTTTATGTGGGAAAGTTGAGGCTACGTGATAATGTAATTTTTTTTTGGCCTGCTTTTTCGCAAAAACTGTTTTTTTCGCGAAAACAGTATCTTTAGCCGGTGGGGGAAAATTGACTGAGCCGAATTTTCTAAAACTCATTGACGTTAAAGGCCTTTATATAAAGCAGCTCCTAAAGGGCGCTTTTTGGGATAAACCTTTTAGAAGTCGGATTTTTCTGTAAATGAATTTTGAACTTTTTGCGCGGTACCTCGCGGACTTAAACGATTGTGGGGCCTAAACGGTAACGTTCCCGATATTGCGGACAAAACAGCCCTTTTCTACGTAAATGTAGGTTTCTTTTTTGTTAAAACTATTTTTTTTCAAAAAGAAACTCCTTCCGAGATAAACGAGCTCAAACTTAAATTTTTTTTTTCGAAAAAAAGAAGTGAATTTTTTGAGAAATAATTTTTTTTTTCGAAAAAAAATTTTTTTAATTTTTTTTTGTTTACACCGTTTGAAAGCTCAATCCTTTAGGATTAAATAGAGGCATTACTCATGGCGCTAGGTGTTAGACAGGGTGAGCTGTGTTAACAAATGAAGACCACAGGCAAAGAAGGCGCTATGTCAAAAAACGGATTCAACAAAAAACGGAAGCATTGGAACCTTTATTTTTGTTCATTGGGGTGAGTAATATTCCAAATAAATGATACACAAATGTAGTTTTAATGTTTATTATTAATGTTTATCTAGTAAATTAAATCAAATAGTAAATAAATGCTACAAAAAGAAGAAAAAGACACCTCATTACAGAAAAAAAGGTAAAAACGCACTTTGTCATATTATGATTTATTACAAAACATTATGATTCTTAACCTAAGTTTTTCATAAAAAAAAAATCTTGTCAAAAAAATGTCTAAAATTATTAATAGTAGCAATAATTAATTTTTGTGGTGGCCAGTTACAGTTTCTTGAAAATGCAATGCTGTCTGTATATATAAATATTGCTGAGCCTCGGGTCCGCAAAATTTTAAGATAAGAATTTTTTAAGATCTTGTAAATCTTTCCACTTTGCATGACTCAATGGTAATGGACCTAAAATTTTAAATTCCCTATAATAGTAAAACTATTTAAAATGTTGTCATACACTAAACTCACCATCAAATAACAAATCGGGAAGATTAAATTCTCCAGCTTTAAGCAGTTTATTAGGTCGAAATTTTCTGTCTGTTATGGGGCTTGATTCCCACATCCCATTGTAGCTGTTTCTGAAGTAGATTAATTGGGGATGTTCTCTCACAATCTTCAGTTCTCTTATCGGTCTTGTTGAAAAAGGACATTTTCTTCTATATCTGGGCTTCAACAAGGACGTCCAGTTTCTAAAAAAAATTTGTTTGGCTTCAACAACTTTAAAGGGGGATAGGCTTTGCCCTAGCAGATTTGAAGTGATCATACCGGTCCGTGGGTAATTCTGCACGTATTTTTTGGTTAATGAGACCAAAATCTTTGTCACATTCCATGTAACTATGGCCTCGGATTAGGAATGTTATTTTAACTGAATCTAGTTTCTTTTCAGTATGTCCTATGTAATGAAGAGCACGAATTAAAGTGTAATTTTTATTTTGGCCTCCACACGAGTCACAAAAAATCTCCAAATGTCGAACATATTCACCAAGAAAGTTAAATAAGAAATGATGGAGTAGAGAGCTAACGGAGTCACTACCTTTATTTCCAGTAATTTCTGGAGTCATGTAAAACACTGAATGGGATGTGGATAAAACATGAATGTCGAATGAATAGATAAAAAGTTGTCTTTTGTAATAAACATCATTCGTTGTTATATTAGGATCTGACAAATTTTTTGCGTAATCAAGCAGATAGCTTCTGTAGAAATGCTCTTCTGGCTGTTTTTCTTTGCATTTCGTTTCCTCTGGTAAAATACTTCTGCTTTTAATTTGTGTAACTTGTTTTCCATTTCAAGTTTTTTTATGTCTCTCTCTATTTGTTTATATTTTACAGATATTTTGCCTTCTATGCTTTGTTTACTAGCTTCCAATCCTTTTATTTTCGCCAAATGTGTGTCACACTCACTGCAGGTGTCTGACCTTGGAAAGCCGAAAGCTGTATTAAATTCTGAACTAAATATAGTTTGATATGTTTCATATGCAACTTTTATTAGGGGAAACTTCTCTTCAAACAATTTAAACATCTTTTTAATGTTCAAGTCTTCAGGCAAATAAACTTTGGTGGTTTTTCTTAGCTATAGTGCGTCTTACGCCCTTTAAAAGATTTAATATGATCCCGGACTAGGTTTCTGGAGTTCTCTGAAAGCTTACGAGGACGATTCAAGTGTTTGCCCCTGCGGTCACGTGGAGCCTCACCTTTTTGTTTTAAGGACCTTTGAAGTACTTCCAGTTTTTTCCTTTCAATGCCATGCATCGCCAAAGAAGCTTTTTGACATACCTGCTTTTCTTGTATGCTTCCATTGGCAGAGAATCTTATTCTATAATGATAGGAGGCATCGTGAAGTACAGCAGCTTCTTCTGTTTTGCGAGGCCTTCTCTGTTTTATTGGTAATACTGTGATTAAACCGCAAGATATTTTGCTCATCAACCGAATTTAATTCGTTAAACCGCCTAATTACCTGTAACCTTTCTACTTCGGGCACATTTTCAAAGCACTTGTAACGTTTGCAACCACAATCTTTGCCAATAACATGGCTTCTTAAGTTGATTTTTTTTATAACATCACTTAATTTTCCATACCGTTTCCTTTTTTTTAGTTGAAAAATTCAAGGCAGGCACTACTACATCACTACTTTCAGATTCCGACATAATTAATATTTTTACATCAAGCACTACGTGTTGAAATAAACAAACTAAGCCATAATTTACTACGAAATGCAAATAAATAACAAAAAAGCAAAGGTTTAGTCTGACTAAGCGCCTTCTTACCCAGCACCGCACTGACATGGCGCCTTTTTAGGCTGTTCGACAATATTGAAAATTGAAATTACTCCTGACTGAGCGCATTTATAGCCTGAACGATAGATTAGGGTTAAACTTTTGAAATTTTTCTAATAGATGGCACTGATAACTCAAATTCCTTAAAAAATGACATAGCGCCTTCTTTGCCTGTGGTCTTCAAATATAAACCCCTTTTTGAGCCTTGTTTTGACCGATTTTTTCTATTTTTTTTTAATAACTCTTTATTGACGGGTACCTAGAGATTTCAAATCTACAGCGTTGTAAGATCTTTTTAAAACTTATTTTCCGACATAGTCTACAACGTTCTACGTAGAGCAGTTTTTGCTCTACACCTTTTTTTAACTTTAACGCTTAATATTGGCATACCTATGACACCTGCGATAACCATTCTTTTTCTGAAACCACCGGACACTATCTGGCTTAATCCACTAAAAACTGTTTTTCTTCAAATGTTAGGCGGCGGTTACATTGGACGCAAATTCGTACGAAATCAATTCGTAAGAATAAGTGGTTACATTAGATGCGTTTAAAATGATTATTTCAGTGTTTTAAGTCAATTTTTACAATGGACAGAGCAAATTCGGTTGCAAATTTGTTTTACTTATATGAGACATCAACTTATTTAAAAATACTACTACTTGAAGAAAAAGAGAAACGTACCTGGTTTGACGATTATTTCTTGACACGAACCCAAAATGGAGAGTTTCAAAGATCCTTTATAGAAATTAAAGAAAACTATGAAAAGTTCTTTGAATATACAAGGATGTCAAAACTATCCTTCAATATTATTTTGAAAGCTATTAATAATGATCTTCAAAAATACTCAAATTTTCGAGAATGTATATCACCAGAAGAAAAGCTCATTTTAACGTTAAGGTAAGTAAAATAAACCAATTAATATTATTAACCAATTAAACCAATTATTATTACCCATTATTATTTATTTTAAAGTGGTGATAACAAAGTACATTAGGTTTATAGTTAAAAATATGTTTTCAATTTGGTTGGAAATTTGAAAAGTATGTAGATGTATTATTAACTTCTTGGGCAGTGGTGTGCATTGAATAGAGAGAGAGCTCTTAGTTTGCTGGTTGGGCTGGAAGTGGTTGTGTTGGAAGTGAATATTCTGAAGTGGAAATGGAATATGCAGGCGAAGGTATTGGAATTGGTGTGAAAGACTGAGAAATGGTTGAGGTTGTAGCTTGTTGATAAGTACCTTGACGATAGATAGGTTCATGTTCTTTTGTAAGTATGTCAATAAATTTTCCTCTTACATGCAACTTTTTGTGCATTGGCAAGTCTTTGAAAAATGGTACCAAACTTAAAAGAAAATGCGAATCATCATTCACGTTTTGCTGTTGCGGCCTTTGCATGCTCTCTTGAAATTGTTTTAATTTTTGTTCTTCTATTTTAAGAAATTTTTCCAATGTCTGCCCTTTTATATTATTTTCACTAAGTTTCCTTTTTTTGGTAGATTTTTTTCGTGAGAACCTGTATCTATTATTGCCTGTCTCTTTTTAGGGAGTGGGGTGTTTATTAACGTGTCGTCGATTTAATGATCACTTTCTTCATCGTAATTTTGCGAATCCGCATAAGACGGCGATTCAATTTCTCCATGTCAGTTTGACTTTGTGTATTAAGGTACCTGCAGATAATAAGGCCTGTCGGGTAATAAGGCCTATATATTTAAAAAAACCGCTTTAAATTAATCGCAAATCGATAGCGTTGGGTCCGCGTCTCCTATTGGTCCATTTACAAACGACATTCGAACGGACTACCCGCGTTTCTCGCTTTCGGGCGTCAGTAAGTTCCAACAACTTGTGTCGACGGGTCGCCGCGTATGATATTATAAGGATACAACGAACAAAAACGTAAGTATTTTTAGTATTTATAATTGTATTTTTAATTTATAACTGCAGATATTTTGGTTAGACTTTATATTTTGTGATTTCAATAGTTGATTAGATTAAATTTAGCCGACATAACTTAAATAAATTTACATAATATTTCGTCATGGATGGGTAATAAGGCCTATAAAAATAAGCTATAGGCCTTATTACCCTCCATGTAGGCCTTATTATCCTCATGACAAATTAATGTTTTTATTAACATATTATTAAACTTCTAAACTATTCTCGTTTTATTTTCAGTGATTTTTAACATCATGCCTCCTAAAAGTGCACCTTGGTGCGAGGAGGATTTAATATCAGCAGTTCGATCTGTTCAACGCGGTACTCTGAGTACATATGGGGCTGCGGCAAGGTTTAATATTCCCAGAAGAACCATTAGAAATCATGTTCAGAATGGAATCCTAATAAAAAGACTAGGTCGTTAATCTATTTTAAAAGAAGAACAAGAAGCTGATCTCGTTAAAAGAATAATAAGATTTAGTGAAATAGGTCTACCTGTGGCTCCACGGATCCTTCGTCGATTGGTATTCAGATTCTGCGAAGATAATAAAATTGCTCATCAATTTGATGCAACTTCAAAACTTGCTGGTAAAGACTGGCTAAAGGCTTTTATGAAGAGAAATCCTGTAATTTCTAAAAGAAAAGCACAGTTTATGAATCCAGCTAGGGCTCAAAAACTTAATAAATTTATAGTTGATGATCATTTTTCAAAAATAGGGAAAATGTATGATGATCTAGATATAATTAATCACCCTGAAAGACTTTAAAATATGGATGAAAAAGGATGCCGCTTAACTATTCACCAGCAGCCAACCGTTTTAGCTAAGAAAGGGGTAAAACGTGTTCACTTTCAATCGTCAGAACATGCAGAGAGTGTGACAATTGCAGGATGTGTCAATGCCCTTGGAATACCAATACCTCCTATGATTATTTTTAAAGGAAAGAGGCTAAAGCCAGAATTACATGATAATTTGCCACCAGGAACTCTAGTGGAAAAATCAAGTAAAGGCTACACGACTAACGAACTTTTTAAAGAATTCCTCAAGCACTTAGCCCGATACAAAAGTCCAGGAAGGTGCCTCTTAGTTTTTGATGGTGCAGCTTGTCATCTTGATTTGTCAATTGTTGATGCTGGAGACTCACTTGATATAGATCTCTACTGTTTGCCATCGAATACAACACATGAGCTTCAACCCCTCGACAAATCTGTATCTCGTTCATTTGAGCATCATTGGGATAATGAGGTATTATTATTCTTGGATCAGAATCCTAACAAAAAGCTGACCAAATCACGTTTTAACATCATACTTTCAAATGTTTGGTCTAAAGGCATGACACATAGTAACATTATAAACGGTTTTAAGGCTACTGGTCTGTTTCCATTAAATGCCGAGGCAATTCCAGAAACAGCATTTGCTCCTTCAATTCTCTCAGACGTACCGGCACCTACAAAGAAAATAGGCGTCCACCTGAATCTCCTCAACCTGGTCCGTCTGGCATCCAAGAAGTCTGGCAAATTTTCCTATTCCAATGTTTACTCTTCTGACTCGGATTCGACTGATGACCATATCCCTCTTGCTGAATTAAAGAGACGAACAACAAGTCACTTCTTTTATGAGCTTTTGCCCACACCAGTAAAAACTAATGAAAAACCTAAAAAAAAATCGAAAAAAAGCTCTAAACTACAAAGGAACTCCAGTAACTAGAGATCTTTTTACCGAGGAGAACAAAAGTCGTGCCAAATTGAATAAAGATATTGAAAGCTCCAGGGAAAAGTTAAGTACCGAATGGTATTGCCATGGATGTGAGAAAGACAGGCAGGCCGATATGAGGCAGTGCAGCAAATGTCTTAAATGGTACCATGAGGAATATGTTGGCTTAATAGTCAATGACATGGATGATTTTGAGTGTCCCGATGGCTGCTAAACTTCGCCCAATTAACGAGTTGTGCCATTTTTATGTATAGGCTTTATTAAACCTCCATCGGATAATAAGACCGATTTGCGTTATTTTTCTTAATATTTATTTTTTGTTTCCTAGTTTCTTTAGAGATTATTTTTTTAAGTTTGTTAAAATTAATATAACCTTATAAGCACTTTGGTGTATTAAACTAAATATTAACATTACAGTCTTTCACTTTATTCAATTTTTTTCTTAGCTAGGCTTTATTCCTCTCAAGTACCTTACTGTTGGGAATATTTTCAGTGGTTTTCCGAGGCACAAATTGGTCTTTAACAAAGAACATATTATCAAAAAACTGCCACTTTGATTCTATAATTTCATCCGCCGCATCTCCACTTCGTTTTTGCTCTAATTTTGAAAGTTCCTTCCTAAATGTGTCCCGTAAGCCTCTCCATTTTTGTCGAACAAGACTATCTGTAAAAAAGTATTTTCATGGAAAAGCATTAGGAAAAAAAAGATTATTTTTGATTGATATGATATGATTTTTCCAGCCGATTTTGATGAAACTTGTTTTTTTGGGTCAGAAATTACGAATTTGGTGACACAATATTAAGAAAAAGGCGTTTTTAAGACTGAGAAACCTATAAGCAAAGGGAATAAAGCCGGCGACCTCTTTTAGTTGAATACCCGGTACATACAGTGGTGGCCAATAAAATAAGAGTGGTCAAAAATTTAAAATAAAAACAATACTGCAGCAATTATTAAAGAACTAATAGTGTATTTGGAAACTTCAATCCGTTTCTCAGTTGACGTGTTTCGACGATTTTTTCATAAGGTTTTTATAGTGCCTTTTTGTCCCCATTAAAAAAAGCTAAAAAATTAACTCTTTTCTGTGTAGTTCTACGTAAAATTTACTAGTCGCATTTGAAAGAGCGGAAAAATTATACACCCCCTGAAAATTTCATGACAATTGAAGAATAAATAGTCTAGATAGATAAAGTTAGGGGTCCAGGCCGTCCAGCACCCAATGTAAAAGTATACGGACGACGCCGACGACGTCACTATCGAGTCGCACATGGCCAGATGACGCAACCGCGGGGTTTTCGGTATTATGGCGGCAAATTCGGCCCCTTCAGGAAAAGCGGTTTGAGAGAAGGATGGAGGAATTGAGGATGTCTGGCAACAATAATAAACCCCTCGTGTTCGTCTCGTGAGGTCATGAGTTATTTTGATAATGAATTATTAATATGGGAACAATTTTGAACGGTTTTTTGATAAATTACTAGGATAAATAAAATGAATATAAATATTAATAAATATATATTTGAAACATACAGGGGTATTGATATTACGGAACATTTATGAGGATAATAATAGTATAGAAATAGAATTATACGGGGGGTTTTAAGGTTGAGGGCATAAATAAGGAAATTATTATTTATAATTATAGTAATCGTATTATTCAGGATGTTTTAAGGTTTAAGGACATTTACAAGAACGATAATATTTATAATAATAGTAATAGCAGCATAAAAGTTAGGATAAGGTATAAATATCTGGAAAAAAAATAACAGTAATAATAGTTTTATTTTAGTTAGGGTTATTTTAGCGCGGGTTGCTAAATTGGTAATAAATTTATAAAAATAGTTTACCAATTTATAAAAAAAAAGGCATTGATGCGGTGTCAAAAAAAGTGTATTTTTTGTATTTTTTTACTATATTACTGATATCACGGCTTTTATAGCTTCTATTCAATAAGTTGATAAATTTTTTTTATTTTCCATTATAATTGCCTTTCAAAATAAGAATACAAAAAAAACAAGAAACAAACCTCTTTTTCCTATCCTAATACATTGCTTCTTATGGCACCTGATCTTTCTCTTTAGATTGTGACAGTCGTATGAATCGTGGAAAAATTTGTCATAAAGCTTTTTTACTACTTTTCAAGTCGTCTTTTAACAGAAAAAAAATATTTTGAATTCGGAGCATATTCTGAAAAAATGCTCATTTTGACCCGGATTTTGTTCGAAAATCGAAAAATGCAAAGAAATAGGTTTTCCGTTAATTTTAGAGTCAAATCGATAATAATCTTTTTTAAAGGTACTCTGAAGTAGTACAGGATAAAAAATTAAAATTTTTCCATAGGGCTTATGATAATTCGATATTTATGTTTTATAGTTTTTTTCAATTTTCTCCGATTCTATGATAGCTAGAACCGATTCGTTTTGACATACGGATACCTCATAATATTCCTGAGAACTTTTGTTTGAAACAAAAAGTTATCAGACAGTTAACTTAAGAAAAAAATCATTTTCTCGAAATTTTTCGTGGGTTTTTTAATTTTCGACCAAAAAAAATTCTTTTTTTTAGTTTTTTTACTGGCAATTGCCAGTTTTCGGCTAACATTAAAATTTGTCAATAATTATCATAACAAAAAAAATGGTACCGTGGGAAAAAACCAGTTTTCTTTTGTTTTTCCCACATTTTTACTAATATCTCTTCTATAGGTTTCTTTTGTTACTAATTCTTTTCCTGTTAATTCTTTTCATATTTTATTACAATTGCTTTTCTAAATAAAAATGGAAAACAAAAAAAATCGACATAAAAACCCTGTTGTCTTATCTCAATACATAGACTCTTATAGGACCCTCTTTTCCCTTTATCTTATGGCACGTATAAATCGTGGAGAATTTACTTATTAAACTTTTCTACTAAGTTTTGAATGGCCTTTAAGGTAAAAAAAGAAATTTTGAATTTGGAGCATAATTTGAAAACGTAAATGAAATTACTTTGAAAACAGCGATTATCTGCATACTATGGTGAATACGCCATAACGTTTACCAGTACGAGAGTGAATTAATTGATAAATCTGTTTCAGCATATCCACCCTAGAGGTCGCTAGAGCATTAACATTTGTAGGGATCTGCCGCTCCAAACTAATTCTGTTTCTCTCTAAAGTTGGAGATAGGCACCCAGTTTTAGTTGTCGTTTTCAACCAGACCAGTCGATGGATGGAATCGAAGAGGTTCCAATAAGTAGAATATTAATTTATTCTAGTCGTGTGGTGTCGAGTTTTTAGTTTTGGTCGTGTGACATGTACGCCATCGCCATGATAATGTACACTTAAAGTTTTATTTTCGTCGTTGCTACGTCTTATTAATAATGCCGGTGCCTAATAGCCCCACAAATAATCGCTGTGATAATACGACGCAGACGGCCGTCGATCTGTTCCTGTTGGACCCTTGGACAAATGGACCCTCCTCGCTTCTAACTGGCGACCATGCCGACACATTAATATTTTTAGCATATTTTTTTTTATCTTGGATGGCCTTTTCAATAGAAAGGTTTACTTTACTTACACGCATGAAACCTAGACTTTTTTGTTCTTGGTTAAACCTGGCTTCTTAAGGTAGAGCCTATTCCCTTCACCAAAAATGTGGGAAAAAGAGAAAATAATATTGTCATTTGCCAATAACGACCTTTATTCTCCTTACTGTTTTTAGGCTCTAATGCTACATAACATACAATCATAATTTTCAATAAAGATATTATGTGAGTGTCTATATTTGTTATGCTTTAATACATGTTGGCCTTATCTTAATAAATTTTTTTATATATGTACATATAACTTCTGCCTATTCTATATGAACTATATAATTGTTATTTAAATAATGTATAAAACTAATTAACTTAATAAGGTTACAAAAATATTTATTACATGCCAAACCTGTATACAACTGAACTTTGTTATGACTATTTTTATATGAAAAAATTGATTCACTGAAATTGCTCATATGAAAATTAAACTTCTGCACATTTTTCTTTTACATCCTCCAATTTTTTGCAGCAAAATGAATTTCAGGCTCTGCTGTTGGTGCAAAATTGAAATCATGTCGCTTACTGGAAGTTGACACCGGCTCACCTTCTACCAAATCGTTGACAGTTTCTCTGTTTGACGTACCATGCTTCAAAGAAGTGGTCGAACTTGTACTGGGTATAAATAAGTTTGTATAGTTCAGTTCAGAGATCTATTAGAATCTTTGATGTGCCACGAATAGTCCGTGTGCCGGTGTTGCTTGTATTGTCACAAGACATGCATGTTTAAATCGCAAAATTTTATGTGGAAAAAGTCATAAAGTAATATACTAAGCGATATTTAATCATTTCATTAAATAAATAAATGTTTTAAGCATTTTTTAAAGAATTTATACATTTGATTCGAAAAATTTTACTACATGCGCCCACGTACTATTTTGTTAGACGCCTGACCTTAGTAACAGCCACTCAAGCACAGCATAAAGAAACCAGCAGTCGCACTCCGCTCGAAAATGCAAGCGAACTAATAGCATCCTTAGCCATGCCGCAGCCATGTTCTCCGGATGCCGAGCTCACTGTTTATCGAACTGTGTTCATAGGTGTATCGCCTAGTTCAGCGCCGTACTTAGTGACTATTTTGATAGCGTTTTTACAAAGCGTAGCGTTTTTTATAAAAACTTTTGTGTGTTTGTTTTGTGATTTTGATTAAAATGGCTACAGAATCGCGGGGAATGAGTCGTTGTGCGGCTGTTTTATGTAAGAACAATTCAAATAATTGTGATTTGAGTTTTTTTAGATTTCCGAGAGAATCAGAAAGGTAGGTACATAGCAATAAGTTATCATGAATATCATGATTATTATAATTTATAATAATTACTTCGTATTATATAATAGAGAAAAAACAGATCTATACAGGGTGCTTAGAATAAAATGAGGTATATGGGGGGGGATAAATATAGAAATAGAATAATCGGAAACCTTTAGAAATAAAGGGTCGGGTAAATAAAAAAAAAGTTGCGTACTTGTGTGCCCAACAATAATCCGTTTTTAGCATATTTTTAATCAGTATTTCTATGGATATACAGGATGACAACTATTTTACTACGATGTTGCGCTCGGTCGTAAATATTTTTTTTACTTTAGGGCAAGAATTTGGGCAATTGCTTCTGGCAGAGAAGATTTGATAACAAAGGAGAACCTCCATACTCTTTCTTATAAAATTTGTGGGAGGCATTTTGAAAACAAGATGTTTCTAAACGATTTACACAACAGACTACAACAAAATGCAGTGCCCACTTTATTCGCAGCGCTAGAAGGCACATCTTCAGATTCAACCAGAAAAATATGCCAAGGTAAAAATTTTGAAAAATATTTACATTGAGTATTTTAAACTAATGTTAAACATTTTCTTCAGATTTAGATGAATCTTTTCCGCATTCATCCGATATGACCTCTGTTATAACTTTTTCTCCAACGCTAGAAGACACATCTTCGCATTCAACGAAAGAATTATGTCAAGGTAAAGATGTTGAAAATATTTACATGCGATATTTATAATTAACTTTATACATGTTATTCAATGTTAGATGAAACTTTACCACAATCATCCGATGTAGCTTCTGTAGGTACTTTGTTTCCTGCACTAGAAAGCACATCTTCGCATTCAACCAAAGAAGCCAAGGTAAACATTTTGAACAATATTTACATCCGGTATTTGTAACTAACTTTATTCATTTTATTCAAATTTAGTTAAAACCTTCCCACATTCATCTGATGTGGCTTCTGTTAGTAGATCTTGCCTCGTTACTGCGCAATCCCACCAAACTCAAACGGATTTAAGTTTATCATCAAGCACTCATCAAAAAATAGGCTGAAAAGGAAGTTGAACAAATGAAGTTAGTTCAGACAGTTTGTTAGAATCCATTACTTTGGAGGATTATATAAAATTAACACATAAACTTTGCCCGTCCAAAGAGTTAGCTAATTTTATCAATATTCAAGTTAAACAAAGTTTCAAGAAACCTAAAGGTAGTAGATATTCGAACGATTTCAAACATTATTGCCTCAGTTTATATTTTACAGGACCAAAATTATACAAAAATTCTTTAAGGGCTACATTTTGTTTACCAAGTGTTAAAACTTTACAGAAATTTATCATGCACATTATTTTGCAGCCTGGGATAAATGATTTCGTTTTTCAAACCCATAAAAAAAAAGGTTAATAGTTTCCAAAAGTTAGATAAATTATGTATACTCTGTGTCGACGAGATGAGTATTAAAGCAAACCTATTTTCTAATACTAAAACAGATAAAATAATAGGTTTTGAAGAATTCGGTATTAAAAATAAAAGAGATTTCAAACCTGCTTTAGCAGCAACTGTTATAATGGTTCGAGGTTTGTGCAACAACTGGAAACAACCTATTGCCTACTATTTGGTTAATTCCACGTGTCCTGGTAAAAACTTAAAAGAAATAATTCTAAATGTCATTTCCAAATTAAATGAAATTACTTTAAGAGTGGTCGGGGGTAGTATCAGATATGGGATCAAACAATATCCAGCTGTCTAAATTGTTAAATATGTCTTCAGATTCGCCATATTTTTTCCACAATGAGTTAAAAATCGTTTTTTCTTTTTGATGTCCCTCATTTATTAAAAGCGCTCAGAAATAATTTTATGAAATACAAGTTTATTATAAATGAGGAAATCATATTATGGGAATTTATCAAAATGCTACTGGAATGAATCTTTATATTCGGTTTGGCCATCTACTACCCAGTGCAAAAGCAACTGAACAATTTGTTAGAAAAATTAATAATCTTTTCGATATGTTGAATTCATCATCGTCCACAGGACCAACAGAATATCACAAGGCCTACAACGGAGATATTGCACAAAAGAAATATCTGCTAGAGTGTTTAGACATGTTTAACAATTTGCATGTTTTAAACTGGAAAGGGGATGATATAACAAAAACAATCAAATGTGTTCATGGTTGAAAATTATCTATTAATGGAATGTTGCATTTATGGGACATATTAGAATCTAATGAAATGGGATTTTTATTGACTTGAAGAGTTAACCAGCACTGTTTAGAAAATTTTTTTGGGTCGGTAAGGCAACAAGGTGGGAACTCTGTTAATCCAACTTCCATACAGTTTATAAGGGCATTCAAAAAAAGTTTTTGTTTGGATATGATTCACTCGGGATCAGAAAAGTGTGAAAAAGATAATACCGAAATTCTTTTGAAAATTGTGGACATAAGTAATAATGACATAAATGAAGCACCAATCGATCAGCCTTCAATAGATATGCCAACGGATATTATAACTGTAATGTTCTGAAAATTTTACTCGTTATATTTGTGGATATCTTATTAAAAAATGCCTATCAATTCATTCGTGTGAAAAATGTGAAAATTACGCAAGAGAATGTGACGAAATAGATGAGAGCTCATTATTTTGTTATCTAAAAACTTACAGCCATACTGAAATTGAACCATCTGGAAGCCTCTATATGCCAAATAAAACATTTGTTCGATAGGTCTTGACATGCTTGGAAAATTTGTTTCAAAAAAATTTTGAAGACTTTTCAACTCAAGACAATATTGTGCTGAAATTAATGAATGTGTTTAATACGGTGGAGTACACACATCCCTGTCAAAGTTTTCCCTATAAATATCTTGCTAAACTATATGCAAGGCTTAGGATATATTACACAATAAAACATATAAATATTCAATTTAAGGTTCCCAATAGAAATAGAAAACTAATTATTTGGAGAAACAAGTAAATGATATATTATATATTGTTCTAAATATTATTTATTGGAATAATAATAATAATAATAATATCCTTTATTTGCCAACAAAATCGTATACAGGACGACAAAGCAACGTCATACAAAGGAGGATCTAGCTCCCATAGGGTACATTAATTTTTCTTATCTAGAATTCATAGAGGCAATATACTTATATAAACAAAATAACAAAATTTAAAATAAATATTCTAAATATCTAACACAAGTTAAAATTATTATCCAAAAGTAAAATTATAAAAACATTTAATCTGCAACCAGTGGTAAACAGCTTTTTTAAATTGGACTGTAGATTCAATGCTTCTAATATCAGCAGGTAGCATTCTATAAGCCCTGATGGCCATATAATGAGAACCTCTTTAAGCTGAATTATGCAATGGAATGCGGAGATCGCTTCTATGTCGTGTAATCATAGTCACATCCTCAGCGTACATTGCCCTATTCTCAACAAACAAATGATTGTGTCTCTTCACAAATAACACCAAGGAAGAAAAGTATAAGGAGGGAAGGGTGAGTATTTTTAGTTTGCAGAAGTAAGGTCTACAGGAAGTTCTGTAGGTCATGCCCAATAAACAACGAATGATACGCTTTTGCATTCTAAATACATCTAGAGCTCCTCTTGCAGATCCCCAGAAACAGATACCATATTGTAAGATCGACTGTACCTGTCCGAAATAAAATAGGCGAAGAGATACCTCAGACACTACATCCCTTAAACTTCTAATCAATCCGCACAAGCTAGCTAATCTGGAATAAAGGTTTTTAGTATGTTTCTCCCAATTTAAATTGGGGTCAATGTGTATTCCTAAGAATTTAATACTATTGGCTACAGGGATTGACTGCCCACCAGACCACACAAGTAGAGATTCTGAGACAATATTGGCCTTCGAAAAATTAATCAACCCCGTTTTACCAGAGTTCAAAGACAACTTACTGTCCAGACACCAGGTCCTCATGCGCTCCACTGCGGATGAGCAGCCTCGTGAAAGATCTGCCACTGTCTTCCTGGCAACTATAACTGATGTGTCGTCGATTGACAAATCATATCAGAAGGGAACAGCTCAGGCAAGCCATTGACATATAATAGGAAGAGCACAGGTTCCAAGATTGAGCCCTGAGGCATACCTCTTCCTATAATTTGGGGGCGGGAAAACGTTGGTGAGCCGGAATGTGTCACACAAACTATTTGTTCTCTTTGCTCTAGATATGAACTGAGTAATTTAGATGCTGCACCCCTGATGCCATACCGTTCCAGGATGTCCAGCAGTAAAGAATGGTCAACCGTGTCAAACGCCTTAGACAAATCGAAATACAGTCCAGCCACACTGGCCTTTCTCTCAAGATTCTCCATAATATATTGTATTGCACTATAAATGGCCATTTTCGTCGATCTTTTGGGAACGAATCCGTATTGGTGTTTATTTATTATTTGATGGTGAGTTAAATAATTCATAACTATTTGATAGATAACCCTTTCAAATACCTTCGATATGGATGGTAATACGGATACTAGCCAATAGTTGGCAATATTCGTTTTTTCTCCCTTCTTAAAAACCGGCACTACTTTTGCCCACTTAAGAGCAGAAGGAAAAATTTGGGTAGAAAGACTCTCATTGATCACATTGGAAATGGGTCCGGCTAAGTGAATCCCAACAAACTTTAAGACGAATACCGGAATTTCATCCAAGCCAGAGGAACATTTATTTGGAAGGTTCATCAATATCTTAAAGATATCCTGAGAATTAACAGGATTGAGAAATATGGTTGGATGATCATTATGCAAGTCATGTATATTGGAGTTACAGCTTTGTTGATGGTCAAGAGTAAAATGTTTAGCAAATAATTCGGTGATTAAAGCTGGGTTTTCAATGGACTGACCATCTTCCCTTAAAACAATATTGTTGTTAGTTTTATTTTTACCTGACTTAGATTTTATGATTGACCATGCCGATTTTATCTTGTTTTTTGAATTTTGGATTTTGTTATCATTTATAGACTTTTTATAAGAGGAGATATAACGTCGATATTGTTTCCTTTCATGTTTGTATGTAACGTAGTGTTCCCTAGAATTAGTATATTTGTACCAAACATAGAGATCTTTTATGTAGTTTGAATATCTTTTTATCTCTGGTGTAATCCAGGTTGGCTTCTTATTTTTCAACCTAGTCGTACATATTGGAAAAGCCAAATCAAAATAATAGAAGAGAATACGAAAGAAAGTATTATATTTTCCTTCAACTCCTTCAGCAGAATAGACCTCCTCCCATGCCTCCGACATCAGCATATTGTAAAATCGATTCATGTGTTGAGAATTTTCGTCGCTTCACAACCATACCACATTGGGGAACCTCCATCTGTCTCTTAAAAACAAAAATTTGAGCATAATGATCAGACAGATTAGAAACAAGGACTTCAGAAGATATGACAACACTTGAGTTCATATTTGTAAAGATGTTATCCAACTGAAAGGCACAGTGAGCAGTGATTCTAGTGTTGGAGTTAATGTAAGGTATTAGACCAAAGGTCTGCATTACTCCAAGCAAGGCCATCACGCCGTGATGCGTGATGCACAGTTCGTACAAACGTAAAACCTGTATAGATAAAAAAAATCCAACATCTGCGAATTTTTGTTGCTTATTAAGTACCAACTAAAATAAAAGTATTAAATTTTGCAACTCTTTTTAAGCTCAGCAACACTGTTAAAATGGCGAAAATCTAAATGTATTAATAAATTTGTAAAAAAAAAACATTGCTATAAAGTTAATGGACGCTTTACTATGGTATATTTAAGATATAAAGCCAAAGTTGCAGCTACTAAACACTATGGCAAAGTCAAATAAATGACTTTGCCAAAGTGTTTAGTGCTTTATTAATATTTTTTTGTGTAACTTTAAAGAAAAAAAATTTAACATTGTTGCAAAACTGTATACTACCTTCCAGTATTAATACCAATAGTTATGTAAATTTGCAATTATTTTCTATAACAGCAAGATATTTTTTTGCCGATTTAGAAGTTAAAAAAATATAGGTTATAAAATTTCGCTTATGGAAAATCTTACATCTAGTTCTGTTGACACTAAGAAAGATTTATCCAAATTCGAAAATCAAAATAATACGAACGGCATCAGTATATATTTCGCAAAACAGTATTAGAAGAGGGGTATGTCAAAAATTATTAATGAAGCAAAATAATTGACTTTGCCAAAGTTTTTAATAGCTGCAAATTTGGCTGTATGGCTTAAATAACATAATTAAGCATCAATTAAAGTTGCAGCAATGTAATTTTTTTTTTTTTGGATTTTTAAGGAAATTATTTATATTTCTGCCATTTTAACAGTGTTACCATATTTAAAAGAGTTGCAAAATTGTATACTTTTACTTTAGTTGGTACTTAATTAGCCAAATATTTGTCTTTATTTATTGGCCTATTTGTTTTGAAATATTAATTTATTTGTATAATTAGTTTAAATCCTTAAACTACTATGTAGTCAGATGTTAATCTAAAAGCGTTACTATACAGGGTGTTAATTAAGTATGTACCATAAATAATTTAACAAGCGATTGTTTGAGTAATTTTAAGACAAAAAGTTCATAGGAACATAGGTCCGCAAGTTCTCTGGCGGTGTTATTTATAACATTAGGGAGCTAATTTACCCCTAACATGATTAAATTTATTAGGTTCAGTGTAATCTTGAACGGGACCTGAAGAAATATTTGTGGCAAAAAAATTGGGGCACCTGAATTTTGTGCCATTTTTAATATCTTATTTGATTTACTTAAATATCTTGCTTATTTTTCGAGAAAAAAAAAGTCCACTTAATTGCATATCCCAGGATCACACAAGGAATTTGGGGAAAAGTTTCTTTTGGAATTTATTATTAACTAAGCAAGATACGAAAAAACTCCAAGAGACAAAAAAGTTTTATTTGTATAATCCACAGAACATAATAAAAATTGCGTAGAGAATTAAAGATGTAGAAATGCGATGTTTATTTTTGTTTAAATATTTTGTTAATGTATGAACTTTATTAATATTAAAAAATAAATATTTGTACTATGTAGGTATTTTTATTTTACAAGATAATAATATCTAAAAAAATGTGTAAGTCCGGCTCTAGCCAAGGCAAAAGCCGCGTGAACCGTAGCGAGTGTCAGCGGCATCCCTACTATAAGCAAATATGACGCACCTGCGTTAGTACGCATGCACCGAACTCGCTTATTCAAGCCAATGTATTTTTATTGAAGTGCGACTGCTGGTTTCTTTATGCTGTGACTCAGGCGTGAAAAGTTGCACAGGTCCGGCCTTAAAATTTATTTATATTTAAAACTTTATTATTCGGGATTTTTGGGTTTAGTTTCATTAAGTTAGAAATTCAGGATAGTTGATAGTAAGATAATATTTAATTTAAATATCAGATTTAAGTACGTAAAATGAGTTTAACCAAAAATTTTAATTTAATAAGTTTAGTTTTTAGCGCCATCAGTGGGGTGTTATTTATAACAAGTGATGAGAGAATAGGTGGTACGAATTACTTAGGCTCATTTATTTTGTGGATTAAGGCATTAAATATTTACTTTTCGACACAAAAGTGTAAAATGTTTTGGTTTGTCTTCAAATTTTATATACTTCCTTTTTTTGGGTATTGAGATTTATTTTTACTTGGTGGTGATTATTAATGGGGATTTTGGCTGCCATATTCAATATCCTTTATTATTGTTTTTTTTTTAATTAATACATATTATGATATATTATTATAATAATATACTTATGAAAACCCCCCATCTCTATATTTAGTACCAACTTCTTTTGATAAAAACTATTTATGTAGTGAGAAAAGTGGAAGTATATTATTTAAAATAAACTGTTACATTAAAAATCATTTAGCTGTCTATATATTATGCGTTTAAAAGACACAAGTTTTACTTATAAAAAAACACACTTTACATCCTAAATCCTAAATTGTTTGCCTCGTATTAAGTTATTATGCATATTAGGAGAGATTAGATAAAAATTAACAAAAATAAATGCTTATACTAAAAACTAAAAATCTTATACAAAACACTACATTTTAAGTATACTGGATCCTAAAACTACAGTGAGGATACTAAATACTTTTATAAATTTAACCACTCTTTTGAATCTGGCCAAAAAAGTTAATACAATTTTCTCAATTCTGTTTTCTTGCCATTGTTCTTCAGCAGTTTCTTCCATTAAGGAAGGAAACAGTTTCTCCATCTCCAACTTCAGATTCCAACTTCATCTCGCACATCAGCATATGGATACTAAAGCATTACATTATATATACTTTATTGTGTTAATTTTATTGCTGAAGGACAAACAGGGGCAGTAACCTGAAAAAAACAAAACTTTAAACTTGTTTCATTAATAAAAATAGGGTTTTCTTACTATGGCAAAAAAGGGACTTTTTCTCAGAGAATGGAAATCATACATCAATCATAAATGTATTATACCATGTTTTGGCTAAATAATATATGGATCTTTCTTCCTTTCAAAATTTTTTAATTTTCGTCAAACATTCTATACACCACCTGACAATTCCATTACAGCAGCTCTTTTGTTAACCATCTTAAGCTTAAATCCAAGTTTTATCAGGTATCTCCGCAAGGTTGAGACTGAGAAATGTTTGTCCCTTGCCGATAAGGTGTCTCTATGGTCAGAACCTCATTGTTTTTGTATTTAGAATACACACCTTTTCTTAGCAATTTGGCAATATCCGTGTCAAGTCCCTTTGATTGTCCTGCATCTTTCCTTTTTATTCTGCCTTTAAAGCACTACACTCATTTGTGAACTGAGGATCATTCCTTAGATTGTTATAGATATTTAGATAAATTTGTTTGGCGTCTGTACTTAAACAATTACGTTTTAAAACTGCTTGATTTTCCTCTGTAGCTTCTACTTCCCTTGCTTTTTTTTTGCTTTCTCAACACTAGAAAATGAACTACCAGAACTATGTAAGTCTAAATCACTGTCCAGATCACTCTTATTGTTTTCATCACAAATTTTATTGTCTTCTTGTACACCCACGGTCTCCATAAGCCCGCACAAACACTTTCCTCTTCATTTGCCAAATTTTCCCAGGGTCGAAACATTTTAAGGTCTTTAGGTATAATAACAAAACAAATCCACAAACACAAATAAAAAAAACACACTTCCTCATAGTAAAAACTGCAAAAAATTTAGATGAATACAGGCCAAATTCTAAATTCTTTACTTTTATAAACGTATAAAAAGCATAACCGGCAAAACACATCAAATAATAACCGCACATGACCCCCCTTCCAACTATTAAAGGTGATAGACCCATCCAACAACTATTTTAAAGGCGATAGACCCATCCTTAAAGATCTCTTTAAAAACACGTTGAAAGTAATATAAAAACAGCCCAAAAATTTATTTGGGTACGGCCCCGTAATTCTCAAAATCAGTGGGATAGAGACAGATACACAATTACTTGCACAGCCTAAAGAAGGAATCGCCAGAACGCAGGTGTTTTATCTTTGTTTAATAGACTGGCTAAAAAGAGGTGAGAAGTCTGTGAGTGCTGGAAGTGTTTAAAATATTTTGTAAGATGCTTGGATTTTAGTCCGCGGTCAATTTTTTTATATTATTTTCTTGTGATATTATTTTCTTTCTAAAAATTGATATTTTTGAAAGAAAAATAAAAAATAGTATAAAACATGGGGTTTTACGTATATTTAAAATGATTTCATAGATAAACAATATAAAATTTTGCCATTTAAACATGTATATCGTGCGACAATAAATATGATATAGGCGCACGGACTAGTTAGTGCGGCATCTGCGACACATCAAAGATTCTAATAGATCTCTAAACTGGACTTTAATAAGGTTTACACAAAGATCGACTTGCGGTAAAGCCTGTGCAGTAGGCTGAGTCTCGCTGGAATCTCTGTTTTCAGAATATTCTGAAACAACTGATTTTGGAACTTTATTGGGAATATTTCTTTCTCGAAGGGTCTTAAGTCAACGCGGTTCCTTCTATATTCACCTCCTTGCTCGGTTCAAACATAATAGTCATTATAATCACCTTTGGAAATGACTACCCCTGGTTTTCAATCACGAAGGCCTCTTTGAATTAATACCTTATCATTTGGCTGTAAATCAGGCAGTTTTTTAGCATGTTGGTCATAGTTCAGTTTCTGTTGCATCTGCTTGCATTCCATTTTTTTTCTAATATTCTTTGTACTAAATTTGGGTTTAGGTAGGCTGCGTGAAATTGGAAAGGTTGTTCTCAATTTTCTACCCATTAGAAGATCGCATGGAGCGGGCAAGTCTTGCTTAGGGGTAACATTATAGCTTAAAACAGCTAACAACGGATCTTGTTTTAAGGGCTTTTGTCAGAAGACCTTTAGCAGTTTGAATTGACCGTTCGACCATTCCATTACTTTAGGAGTGTTTGGGGCTAGATGTTTTAAGAATTGATGTCGTAGTTTAAGGCGAAATCACCAAATTCTGCGGAATTAAAAGGAGGACCATTGTCTGAAAATATCTCTTGAGGTATGTCATTTATCGCAAACACATTTTTTAAAGAAGATATGTCAAAGAAGATATTGGTCGCCGTCTTATTAGGTACCTTATTGACTATGACAAAATTGCTGAAATAGTTATAAGAAGAAAGTCGGTACCCTTATGACTCTTGAAATCTATACCCACTTTTTCCCAGGGTAATTTCGAAATTTTATGAGGTGTCAAAGGCTCTTTCTGGTTACTACGCAACTTAATACCATATCTTCTATAGCTGTAGTGATTCCGGGCCAGTATACGGTCTCCTGGGCAAGCTTTTTGCATGAAACAACTCCTTAGTGACTACGATGTAAGAATTCCAATATTTCAGGTCTAATGGCTAAGGGTATTAAAATTCGCTTCTTATATAAAAGAATATTTTTATGCAGATATATTTCGCTGCAAATATTCCAATATAACTTAAGCCCTGATGGTTTTAAATTGTCTTTATGTTCTGGCCAGCCTGAAATTGTATAATCAATTGTATAACAGTTTCTGCATAATAGGATCTTTAGAAATTGCATTTAGCAGTTTTTGTTCATTTTCTTTAGAAGTTGCAATGACAGAGTATACCTTTAGGTGATTCTCTAGATAATCAGTATTTATCGATTCGTTTACTGGATCTCTGCTAAGTGCATCAGGAACTTTTTTCCTGGCACATACTCCAGAGTAAATTGATATCTTAAGAGTCTAATTGCCAATCTTTGTAGCCGTGGAGTAAGATGATCAAGTAGCTTTTTAAGAAGGCCTAACAGAGACCTATGGTCGGTCTGAAGTAAAAACTTATTTCCATGAAGATAAAAATTGAATTTATCACATCTAAAAACTACAGCAAGCATCTCTTTCTCAATGTGATTGTACCTTTGTTGCGTCTCTGTTAAAGAAGCCGAGGCAAACTCAACGGGATGATTATCTTGCATTAATACAGCATCTAGACCATAAGGGACAGATAAAACAGTTTTCTTTAAAGGGTCAAAGAATGACAAATGATGACAAAGAATGACTGGTGCAGACGTTGCTAAGTTTTTTGAACGGTTGAATTTGTTTTTATTTTCTGATCACTGCGAATCGTTTTTTGTACTTAGGAGTTTCCTAAGTGGACCAGTTTCTTGTGAAAGATTAGGAATAAACTTTGCAACATATGTGGTCATTCCTAAATATCTTTGTAAGTCCTTTTTATTTTCCGGTGGTTTCATATTATTAATAGCTTGAGTTTTACTACTACCCGGAGAAACACCACTTTCATTTATAATATGACCGATAAATTTTACTGTTTTTTGACAAAATTTTAAGTCCACTTTTAGAAATTTTTGTTAATACATTGTAAAAAATGTATTAGAATTATTATGTTCTTCTAGCGAAGACCCAAAAACTAGAATATCATCAAAATAGTTTATCACGCTACTAATTCCTTCTAAAGTTTCATAAAGGAAACGTTGAAAAATTTCGGGAGCTGAAATAATGCCATAAGGTAAACGGGCATAAGTTCACCAAATAAAGAGTCAGTAGTGGGAATGTGAAAGTTCTCGCGTTTAATAAATGCATTTAAAGCCCTAGGATCCATACAGATCCTTATATCACCATTGGATTTTGGCGCTATAACAATAGGGTGAACCCAACTCGCTGGTTCAGTTACTGGTAATATGATTTTTTCACTTACCATCTGGTCCAGCTTTTGTTTTACCTTATTTTTTAATGCTAGGGGTATTTTTCAAAAAGCACACACTTTAGTTTGAAAGTAACTGGTTAAAGTTATTTTGTATGTTTTATTCACTTTGCCAATACCACTAAAAACACGATTATGTTTGTCAAGAATTTGTTTTAGGCTTCTCATATCAGGTATTTCATTCCGATAAGTAATTTCAGAAGTGCTATTTACAATGTTTAAGAGTTTTGCACCTTCTAAACCCAAAATCGAAAGGCAGATTGTCCACAACTTAACACATAAAACGAAAGCTCTTCTGATTTTTTATCAAAATCACAGAGAAGGTTAATTTTGCTTAACATAGCTATTCTGTGACCAGAGTATGAGAGCAAAATTGAAGAGCACTTTAAAATGTCACTAGTCTTTATATTTAACACTTGAAAGTCTTTGTAAGTCAAGATGTTAACTTGGCTTCCAGTGTAAATTTTTAAGCTTATTTTTAACTGGTCAATAACCACAGTTTCAAACCATTCCACAGCATTGACATTTTGGTTTATTACGGTTTAAACGATATTATCACTTTCTGAAGATACCGATTTTTCACTCTCAGAACTTGTGTCAGAAATGTCACTTTCTGCATCGACTCCATGTACTTGGTATTTTCTGTTACAGTACCTTTCTATAATGCCCTTTATGATGGCATTTTGAACATACTCGGTTATATGCAGGGCATTGGTTTTTTGCATGTCTTGAACCACAACTAGAACAGGTTTTTAATTTAAGATCTTTAGCAAAATTTGATGACTCAACCCTTCGCCCAGCTCTATCCTGAGACTGCTCAGCATACCCAGATGTTGAAGTTTTATGATATGTACCCTCAGCTTTTCCTGGCCCTTGCTTATGTTTCCTAAGTCTAACAGAGTGTACAGCTTGATCTTGTGCCTGGGAAATTTCTTTTTGAGTAGCAACACTAAGCTTCCATTGACCTACATATCTTTATTGCTTCAGAAAGCTTTAAATCAGTTTCTTCTAAGGTTCTTTCCTGTATTCTGCTATCCTTAATACCCAAAACCAATCTATCTCTGATTAATATGTCAGTTTCTTTAATTTCACATGTAGAAGCAATTTGCCTTAGAGTTGGTATAAACTGATCCGCAGTTTCTGTTGGCTGTTGATCCCTCTTAAAAAATTTAAAATGCTCATAAACAAGATTTTTAACAGGGTTACACTAAGCATCAAATTTATCAAAAATAGTTGTAAGTCTGGTTTTGTCCTTCGTCTCCGAATATTCAAAAGTATTATAAATTTGAAGTCCTTGATATCCAATTAAATTTAGAAGGGTTGCAATTTTAATATTGATTTATTTGATTTTCCACTAGCCAAAATGTAATTTTCAAACTTCTGTTTCCATAATTTCCAGTGTTACGCTAAGTCACCTGAGAAGTCAAGTTCACTGGGTGTTTTACTCTCAGATATTTTATCTATTATCCTGCTTTTCGTACAGCTATTTCCTGCACTTTGCAGTAACACAGCAAGTATAAGTAGTTAAAAATATTTTTATTTTTATTTTGCACACACAGAGGTCCTGGCTTAGCACAGATGTCCTAGCTCATTATTTTACACAGTTGTCCTATTAATGTCTTTATTATCATATATTAGAGCCCGATCAATAAGTTACACCGATTTTTGATATTTTTCCGGCTTTCCCCCAACATAAATTTTCAATGGCCAGTTCACGATAATCCGGCGACGTTGGCAACCCTGATTGATTTGTTCTCATCCGGCTTGCCGATTAAACAATAGAAACATTCCACAACTAGATACACTTTTACGCGCTGCCACCATGTAATATTTGGTACTTGATAGGTAGCGAGATTAAATGAGAAAGGCAGAGGATCTTCTCATATTTTATGAAAAAGAAAATGCTTCATATTTTATTAAAGAGGAATAGTATTATTTTACGCCTGTTAAAATAAGTGACAAATTTTTTAATTAAAAAGTTTTTTTTTTGCCATTTCTACATAACCATTTGGCATTATTGCATCAGAAATGTTGCAAGCAAACAAACTGCTCTTAGTTCTACGGCAATGCTAATTCTAGCCTTTCAGCCTGATCCACATGACCCAAATCGGGTCTGTTATTGGCTGATAGCAATCGCGTGGTCCCAACGTATCCGTAACTACGTATCAATGTGAATTCAGGCTCAATGTTCTAAGGCCTAATCCATTTCTCTTGCCGTTTGCCAAATTTTATGATTTTATTCAAGAATTGTGAGTTTGGTTAGTTCACTTTCCCAGTGCCATCTTTATATGGTCGTTTCTTCTTTGGGAGGCGATTTAGGAAAAAAATAATAATCTTTTGTCTTAAAAACATATATGTATATTGTCTAAATAACAAATGTATATTTTAAAATAAAAATATATATACACAACTGAGAATATATAAATAACGACACTAAACAAACAGGTTAAAATTTTACACAAATATTAAAATAGACTACATAGCAAAATAACTGTATTGCTATTTTTTACTTAAAAATTAAGGAAAAGGTGACCCTTTGGTTATCAATCAAAACCTTTATTTCGTTTCTACTTTAAAATGCGATATGACCAGTAAGGTTATGACAATCATCTAATTTAAAATAATTACGTCACATGAACAAATATCAGCTTTTCTTAAAAAACAACAATTTTCTTCCCCATTCCGTTCTTTCACTCTCCTCTACTTTTTTTAAATCACTATTTAGCAAAATAATACTTTCAATATCCGTCTCAATAGTTTCCCTAAATTGGAGCTCTTTAAACCTCGGAAATTCGTTTTTACTTAACTTATACCTTTTCACAGCGGTTTTGTAACATTTCCATGGCTGCGGTTCAATTACGAGCATGTTTGTTATACTTGAAACTCTTTTTAAAAATCTTTTTAAGCCTTCATCGCCATGATTCAAGTGTATCCACATGGTAATAGAAAAACAGAAAACAATGTCAAATTTTTCACGATTAAAAACTTCGAGCTCTTTTTGTACGAAATCCTTATCCTCTGTCATGATATCGAAACATTTAAAAGATACGTTATCTGAGGAGTTCTTTTCAGATGCTCTCTGAATTAAAATTGGGTCTATATCTATGCCCAATATGTTAACTTTTTCGCCATGCATCAAGTTTGAAAGGTATTCATAAAGTGACGCTGTCAGGTCCTGAAAAAAGATAATTTTGTATTTACTATGCAATTAAGTAGTGTATAATGTTTTCCACCTTCACCACAATTTGCAATAACGCTCTTATTGTTCTAAAAAAGAATTGCTTCTAACAGAGCGTTCTAAATAAAAAATACTACTCTTAAAACCCATACTATCCATTAAAACACAAAGTAGAAGAACAATACAAACATTGTGATGATAGACTTATATAAAGAGATTTTTTTTTATATAGCTTAATATAAATTATTTAATTTTCCATTTGCTGTATAGCAACGATAATTATTATATACAAATATAATAAATTACATACAAGTTTACAAATATATCAACAGTAGAGAAAACGACATAGAAACAAGCAACAACAAAGTGTGAGAGAATTCAAACAATCTAGTCCATAAATCACAAAATTACATACAATTACAAAGTCCTAAAGAGCACACAATTTTGGGTGAAACGAAAATAAGATAAGACTGTAAGAATATTATTACCAATTCATAAGGTTTTCAAGGAAGGTCAAATCAAATCAAATGAAAAAACCGTTTATTTAAATTAAATTCTTTCTCTTTACAGACAAATATATTATACTTACTTTAAAATAGACGTCAAAATTGTTTAACTAACCTAGAAAATACATCTACATAAGATAAACAGTTTTTTTTTCGGAAGCAAACAAGAAGTATGAAATTTCCCAAAGCCTAAGCTTGACTGGAAAAACTCTCTCCTGCTTATCAGCCTTAAATCTTCTACTTTCAAAACTGCAGTCTCTCTTCTTGTTAATAATTCAATTAAAAATAAATGAGATACTTAAAATAACGTTAAAAGGGGTCTTGGTGTTAATACTAAAATTACAAAAGAAAACAAGGTTAAAGATTACGAACAAGTACAAAGATTTTTAAATAAAAATAAAAATGTAAGACATTAAAAGGACATTTTGTACAATTTTAAAAAATAAAAAAAATTACAATTTGGTTTACTATGGTACTTATAACTATGTCACTTGTAATTAGCCAGTTAGATATTAAATTGACGAAAAACAAATAAAAACACAAAGTCACGGTCTCACAACATGACTTTGTGTTTTTATTTGTTTTTCGTCAATTTTGTATGTTGGTCTCTTAGAGAATAATGGATGAGATTTTTGGAGTTAGATATTAGCTTAAGAACATGTCCCAACCTATAAACTGCGCTTTTCGAATTGTGTCGATAGTTTTTACGATTTCCGCTAGAGGGCGTTAAGTGAAAAGCAAATTCTATGAATTTTCTCTTAAAATTTAAATGCAATGGTATAACTATTTTAATATCATCAAATGACAAATTAAATGACTAGTAATTTGGTAAAAAAATCACGTCGGTAGCGTTTTTAGAACCGGAAATATCAAAAATGCTGATTTTTTTCCTTTATGGGCGCCGTGATTTTTTAATAAAATAATAATTCATTAAAATAATTGTTTTAGTCTAACAACCTACCTATTATAGAAAATACATATTTATAATACGCATATTATTATGTTAACACGTCATTTAAAATCGAAAATAAAAAGTAGGCTTTGGAAATGACAGGAGGAAAACAAATGAATGAAATTATTACAATCTGTCATAATTACCAATAGACGTGTCAATTCTTATTTTACTTTAGCACCAGAACGTTGGCTAAAGAATTGAGTCTTTGCAGAACGACGGTGAGAAATATTTTAAAAGACCACAGGTAAATTAAAAAAGCTAAAAAAATAAATATTGAACTTTGAGATCCACGGCTTTTTTGGTTTGCTCATTGTTATTTTAAATGAGTTTTTACTTTAAGAGTGCGGTCCACCACGTGACAAAATCGGTTTCGAAGCGCGACAGTAGTTTCGTGGCCGGTGCAGTTTTCGCTGAAAGTAGCAACACTGGCTGCCATAATTACCCACTCCACCGTTCCCTTCTCCCTGATATATCGAATCTCGATTACCAGGGACGCAAGTCAACTGGTCTTACTTCTTGTTAGGTTTATTAACTACTTTTTATGTTATAAAGTCTTACATATGTACATACAGGGTGTTTCGGGAGGAAAAGGAAATATTTTGGGAACATGTTCAGAAGGTCAAAATAAGATAAATTAACTCATATGTTCTAATCCGATTCTCGACCGTTTCAGAAATAATCGGTTCTGAAGTTTATTTGTAAGATTGTTGGCCGTTTTGTTCAAACGTGGCATGAGGATTTTCATCTGACTACCGATGTTCATTGTGTCGGTTATTAATTCCATTGCGGGTAAAATAAGCTTCATCGCTAAATAAAATGTAATTATGTAGGTCTCGATTTTGTGGGATCCATTCACAAAATTGAACCCCTAAGCCAAAATCGCCTTCTTGAAGATGTTGAACCGGTTGAATATGGATAGGCTTAAAACCGTTTTTCCTAAGTGTCTTCCAAACGTCTACATGTGATGCTAATCGAAGTTCTTTTGTAATCCGGCTCGTACTAACACTCGGGTTCTCTTCAGCCATATCCAGAACATTTTCTTCATTTTCTACATTTAGTCCGCCTCTCGTTCAGAATTAATTCTTATGCTTGGAAACATTCCTGTTTCTTAAGCGTTTGCAAAAACTGTCTGAAAAACTTTTCGATTAGGAATTCTTCGATTTGGAAAACCACGTCGGTATTCATCAACAGCACGTAATGCGCTACCATTACAGAAACCATACACGAATAATACTCCCTATGGGTGAATGTGTGAAGCATTACGTAATGGAACCGTTTGCAACGAGGTTTCAGGCTAATCACGCGCAACTGGGATATACACTAAACTAGTTTCAAACCATTCCAAATATTGTGCTAGAACAAACCTAATGATTATATTGTATTATAATAATATGTTTGATTCTTCTGCTTTGTCTCTAAGTGGTATTCCTTTTGGATAAAGTGGATCAACTTCCGGTAAAAGGTAATGTTCATACAAATATTTTAGTTTGGGCAACATTTTAACTCTCCAAAATGCTTCATTACGAGGAATCTTCTAGAAAAACGACTATTAAAAATTATAAGGCATAGCTATAATGAATAATGGTGATGTTTCATATTTTAAAAATCATAATACATTTTTCAAAAAAGAAATACATTATGTAGTATGTAGTTAAAGTAAGAGTTAAAATTATACCTTTATCGCAATATTATTGATCTTATAACATTTTTTTGAAATGTCCTCAACGAAAGTTAAATTTTAATACTGTTAAAATTACGGATTATCGGTTGAATGAGAACTTATTAATACAATGATTTACCTTCTATACAATTAATCCAAGAGGGCTTTATACTACAAAGAAACAGAATTTTCTTTTTGTAACTTGCAACTGTCCCTGGATTTGATAGTAATAGTTGTGGTTCCTTTTTAGATGTAAGGAACCATTTTCAATGATAGCAAATGTAAGTTTTTTTCTCTAATTCCCATTTCAGTACTAATTTTTGAAATTACAAATGGGCATTTAATTTTAATAATTTGAACGGAGACTCGTACTTAGAGATAAACCATTAAATGTTAAGCAGAACATGTATTTTATGTAAGATATATGTTCGCGCATTTTTCTCGACAGGTACGCAATTATCTTGACGAATAATATCCCGAACGTTGGATTGCCGTGGAGGACCTTTGCTTTGGCCTGCGCGTGGTCCAGACTTAAACCCCATGGACTTCTGTATTTGGGGATATTTGAAATCAATTGTTTATGATAGTCCTATAATTAATAATCTAAATGAACTAAATGTAAAAATTGTAAAATCTGTAAATATGTTAAAAATAATGAGGATCTTCTTTTTAAAATACGGCAGATATAAGAATTAACAAAAGTCGTAATATTTTTTTAAAAATAATCTTAGGTATTAATTTTATTTTATTTAGGATTGCATTGCTAAAAATCTAGTAAATTTAAGTCATTCACATATTATGAAAACCTAAAAGTGCGATTATGTTCTAAAAAAGTAAAAACTAACGCGACGAACGCCCTCTACCAAAAACACGGAAACTGTATAAAACTCCAAGTCACCGGTCTCAAATAACTTTAAAATTGTATAATAAATAAAATCGGTTACATATTTCGCTCTTATTACGAGCATCTCTAGACCATACACTGGGACACCTTGTACATTTATTAATTACAAAAAAAAGCATTATATTTATAGTTTAGGTGAAGTTACTTGGACAAGTATAAAAACTAAAAACGTTTAGCACGCGGCGGTTTCTTTATAGGGCATTGGCGTGCATATAACGTGTTGTTCTCTGGCTTAATATATATAGTAAAAATTTAGTTAAAAGTTATTTTACAACCAACAAAAACATTTATCAAGTCACGCAAAAGTCGTGGTTAGATTTAATGAAATATACACAGTTTTTTTTTAATTATTAATTTTAATTATTTAATTATTTAATTTAATTTTATAAAAATTGTCAAAAAGTTGGGTGGTTTGTTGTTACATAGGTATAAAATAATGTCGTGGCCGTGCTGCAATAGAATATTGTTATACTTGCCTCCGCTGATATTTGTTTCGATAAGCCCAAAAATTTCCGCTGAACAATGAATTTTCATTGAAATGAAATTGAAAATGAAATTTTTGGGCTTATCGAAATCAAATATAAGTGAAGTTAACTATGTATTCATAATTTTGCACCCACATTTTTTTACGTCCAAAAATGCTTATCTATTTAGCATCACTATCCATCTCTTCAGAACTGGATTCGTCATTGGCATGAATTATAATTGGATTCATTCGCGGTATCTATTATATCTATTTAAATTATTGTATTTAAGACTTATTGAACTTACATTAAAGTAAATATAACAAAAGGTTTTGTTAAAAATTTAAATTCAAATATATTTTAAATATGTGAATAAGTCTATTTTCTTCTTCTTTTCAATATTTGAGCGTATGAGATAGTATTTTCTAAATTGATATTTAATATAAGTGACATAATACCCAAAATAAGTGACTCGTTAATTTTAATGTCAAAAATTTAATTTAACCTTGAATTTTTATCTTATAAAAACAGTACTGTATTTTTTTTGTTAAGCAAATATTAATGATATTTTTTAAAGTACATTATGTTTAAAAATTATAATTCAGGTTCAAAATATATTCAGGTCAAAAATGACACGTGTTAAAAAATTGATGCTCTCTTAAAATTTGATCGGTAAAGCGATCATAAACTAACAGATTATGAAATGCCTAAAAATACCTATTTACCACAACTATTCGATTCATTATCACTAGTATTAAAAGGCCGCAAAAATTTCATTTTTATTGTTCAAAAGTTGAGACGAAAGTAAATAAAAGAAAACATCAACAGTATATAACAAATAGAATAACAACAAGAACTACAGTATAATATAAACGCGAAACCGATTTTAGGGTGAGCCAAGTCTTCACCATGCTCATTTTAACACACTCACAAAATTCAAAATTGTTTTAATTATTACCATATACAGACCTACATATATTGGGACGGCAACTTAAGAAATGGTTGATTCTTCGCAACATTATTTCCACGTACAAAAGGGGTGATCCAATAGCGCCCCAACAAGAAATATAAATTTAAATATTTTTTAAACAAATTTTCAAATGGCACATTTTTAGGCTCAAAAATGCGAAACTTCGTCCTAAATTTAACCATCTTCGTAACTCTTATATTTACCGAGATCCCAATAGTGAGCTAGGAATTTGTAACACGTCGTATAATATATAATATCTAATAAAAAATTACGTTTATAAATAATGGAACACAATAAAAGTTAATATTTTGCTTATATTTGTTTAGTTAAAGAAAACTGTAAAATAAAAATAATGAAACGTATAAAATAATTGCATTTCCTATTTTTGAGCGCGCGACTGTGTTTCCTATTTCCGGCCGTTCATAATTCAATCCCAGCAGCATCGAGAGAATCTCGTATCTTCGTCTGTTTCACGTTATCCGCGCCGCACTTGCCTCTCTTTATCTGGCAAATGATGATTGTTGAACGGGCCGGGGGCCGTGGAAAGACTCGAATCGACCGCAAATATATACGGGAATCGATCACTAAATATCGTAATATATTTTGCAGTTTATTTTAATGCGTATATGTAGTATGTTGATTGTATTTTGTACATACTCAATTTTGGAGCTTGACCAAGTCACTTCACCTAAACTATACCAGACGTTTTTTGAAATACGTTTTTTACTTTTACGAAAAGTAGCTAAACCTAAATGTTTTTTATCCACAACGTTTCGTTTATTACTACCCATAACGAAAATTTTTAAACAACGACGAAAGTACACAATCACGAAAGTACAAAACATAATGCACTAATAAAATAAAGGAAAATAATAATTGCGAATATCACTTAGACTAAAATCAAGACTACTTAACACTACCCGTTTATCATAACCGTTTCGACCAATGAAAGCTGACCGGCAAATATTGCGCGTCCTAAGAAACAAGAACGGTGTTGCCAGATCTGCCTAAATATCCTATGGAGACCCAATTTTTAGCCAAAATTATTATTATTTTTTGGGTTAGGTTTTAAAAGAAACCAAAAATGTTTACAACATATATATTTCGTGTGTTATGTTTTATTAGATTTAAGGAACAGGGGATGGTCAATTTTACATTGTTTTAATAAAAAATAAAAATTTTCAACATTGTTTTTTTTGATTTTCAAAATTTTAAATAGCATCCAGTCTAGATAATCCAATAAACAATCCCTACACAAAATTTGAGCTTTCTAACTTTTTTTGTCTTGGTACAGGAGCTAACCCCGTTTTACGCAGGTAGACCTCCCTCTTAATGTCAAACTTTTATTTATAGAATGCATCCATATCATGTTGTGCTTGCTGCACCCGGCGCAAATACACTGAGATATCTCGTAAAGTTGTAGTAAACGCATACACCGAACGAAGTGCTTTTATTTTTAAAATCAAAATGGTTATGTTCATATAATACGGGAGCAAACTACAAAATTTAGTTACATTTCAAATAGGATTTTTTTTTGTTAAGGCTTATATTGGTCCTTGCTTTTTAGAATAATTATAATAATTATTATTTTTATAAAAATTGTTATTTGACAGTTTTGATACACGATAGAGGTGTAGATTAGTATACTTTTAATTTGTTTTGGAATGGAATTTTTGTGTTAGTTGTTTTATGATAATGGTAAATAATATTTGCCTTTAGTAAGGCACTAGCTGAGAAAAAGTCTGCTATTTGTGTGATGTTAATATGTTAACAATATACATATACATATGTACATAGGTAGGTATTTTTAAATTAAATTTTAGCTGGAAGGTTTATATGCAGGTATGTTTTGTATTGTCAAACATATACGTTTACCAAATAATTTTTTTGTAATGTTCTGGTAAGTTCTAAATCTATATTGTTATAGCGAATAACCTCTTTTTTAAAATTGTCCTGAATTACCTATATTTTATTTTAGTATCTGATGATGGCTGTTTACACAGCCGAAATGTATAATACATTTACCTAAGTGACCTACATGCATTTTTCTTGGAGATAAAGACTTCCCCTATTTGTAATCTTTAAATGGATGTTTATTCTTTATTATGAGAGAAATAAAATTGGATAAGCAATAAAATTTTCGGGCATTATCACAATGCCCGCTTATAATGCCCTAGGTGTGATAGCAGGTATTATTGCTACCATAACAAATTCCGTTTCTAAGGTATTATAAATCAATAATAGATAGGTAAAACAGGTAACGCTTTTGGCAAAACAACCCCTATACGCACAAAAAGTTGGCATTTTAGTGTTTTTTTTAAGTTTTTAGCACAACACAAATGAAAGAAAAAACAAAGTCACAGAGCACAGAGTTAAACTCCAAAACAAGGTAATGTGTAATACTACTTAACAAAAATAAAATAAAAAACGGCAAATTACAAAATATTGCAAATATACACACTAACGCTCGTACTAATACACTAATTATGACCCGATACCCTACGTGGGCGACGACAGTTGTACCCGTTAGAATGGGGGTAAATGGGAGGAGCCTGAACGAAAAACCGGTTCGGTAAAAAGGGCTAGCGTTCGCTTCTGTGAGATCGTTTATTCTGTGGTATGGTGCGGTGTTTTGGGAGGAAAAATTATTGGACCATTTATATTTCAAAGATTAAATGGGGCAGTCTATTTAAACTTTTTGAGTAATGAGTTACCACCTATTTTAGAGGAGGTTCCATTAGCCAGTCGCCGTGACATGTTTTTTCAACATTATGGGTGTCTTTGCAAGAGATGTAAGACAATTTTTAGATCTCACATATCCTGCTAGTTGGATTAGACGAGGAAGCGTATTTCCATGGCCTCCTAGATCACCAGACCTCACTGTGCTAGATTTTTATCTGTGGGGAAGACTAAAAGATCTAGTATTCGCACCTAGGCCTACTACGCCCGAAAATATGGTTGAAAGGATAAGAGAAGCAATCGAAAGTATTTCCGTAGCAGAAATTAAGACTGCTGTTATCTCAACCAGGCAGAGATTATTAGATTGTATCCAAAATGAAGGACAGCATTTGGAACATCTAGGTCACCATTAATTTGTATGTTTTGCTATTTTGGAAGTTTTAGTTAAGTTGTTATTTTAACTTTAAGTATTTTCCCGTTTCATTATTAAAGCTTACTTTTAATTTTTGGTTTTAAATAACGTGTTAATATATTAGTTAAATCATAATAGTAATATAATAAATTCGTTAAAGCTATTTAGGTTACTAAAATAATTAATATAATAGAAAATTAGCAAAAATAGACCAAGAAGACCGGCGCGCCGCTGGCCGTAATGGCGAAAAATGCAGCATTTCATGTTTTAGTCAATATTTCCGGTTCTAAAAACGCTATGGTCGTGATTTTTTTACCGAATTATTAATAATTTTATTTGTCATTTGACGATGTAAAAAGAGTTATACCATTGCATTTCAATTTTAAGAGAAAATTTATAGAATATGCTAACATTTCATTTAACGCCCTCTAGCGAAACTCGTAAAAACTATCGACACAATTCGAAAAGCGCAGTTTATAGGTTAGGACATGTTCTTTAAAATAAATTAACATTGGTTAAAATCGCTTAAGTCAAACCAGAAAAATTTCTAAATATAAAAAAAAAGTTTTGACTTCCCGCCATCACTTTATTTTAAAACATATAAAAAAAAATTACAACAAAAGACAAAGGTGATTAAGAAAGCGTTAAAATGCATATATTATAAATACCACTTATTTTGAAAAAATCGTAGAAATAACTAGTTTTCTATTTGGTCATGCCTGTGATGCCCTCTAGCGGCTGTGCCACAATCTCGAAAATAATTTCCAGCATTTTCTTTTAAGCACTTTTGTAAAAAAATTTTTTAGCGGAACGCTCTATCTCAATTAGCCGCTGAGATATAGCCGGTGAACATTCTTATTTGGCCACCCGGTACTTATTAATAAAGTTGATATGATACTTACACCAGAATTACATCCAACATCTAAGGCATAGAGACCATCACAATTTTGAAAATTCCAAATGTCTTTGGGCAACATTGAAATTCTTTTCTCAGGTGGATGAAATTGATAATAATTTATAAAATTTCCAAATTGCACGGCTCCTGGATTGCCTTTTTTAAAGTTAAGGTCTTGTTCTTCCATTTGGACTTTTCTTTGATATCTAGGCTACCTACAAAAAAAACGTTTGTACTAATACGAAAAAATGTAATAACAGAAGGTAGAAAACTCCATTTTATTATTTACTAATACATTTATATAAAGTATAATAATCTACATCTCAAAAGTCACAATATTCATTTGCAAGTATAGTGACCATAAATAAGAAGGAATTATAGCCGTAATTTATTCTATGGAAGCGAATGTCGAACAGAATAACATATTTTAAGTTAAATTTATTTATTTCAACGGCACAGCCAATTTACAGGAATATAATAAAATACATAATAATAACAATAATAATAAGTCCCAAAGAATATACCAATAATCAATAATATGAAAACGAACATAACTATAGCAAAAATAAAGAACAAAAAAAAGCAAAAAATACAAAAACCTAAAAAATAACCCTATAGACAATTTCATCACTTTAGTTTTTTAAGTCTTAATTTAAACGAATTAACAGACCTATCTACGAAGATTCAGTTCATTAAATGCTCTCATCATTCTGGTGATTGGAGAAAATAATCCGTAATTAGCAGGATAGAAAGGCAAACGAAACAGCAGGATACTGAGATCTATTATTGATATTGACACTTAATGGTACAGTTTTCAAAATATCAGAGCAATAACAAATTTCATTTAATATTTCATAAAATGTGAGTAAATCTGATCGGGTCCTCCTTGCTTAAAAACTATCGATGTTAAATATATCCTCTATTATTTTATAATTAATATGAAAATTCTCGTAAAAGTTAATATCAGCCTTAAAGGCGAGGGAAGGAAGAAATGCTTTTTGAACGGTTTCAATTGCTTCCACGAGGTTAGAAGAAAAAGGTTACCATACAGGTGAGGCATATTCAAGCCCAGAACGAACAATTAAATAGTAGAGCATCTTGAAACCAAAGACAGACAATTTACCAGAGTTACGCACAACAAAACCAAGGTAAGGCATACCCTTATACACAATATTATCATAATGAAGCACAAATGTCACTTTACTATATAATAACACACCCAAGTCTCTAACAGTAAAAGCAGATTTGAGAACCAAGCCATTTATTGTGTAATGATGCACAGTTAATCTTAGAGAACGACTAAAAGAAATGCTTAAGAATTTGTTAATATTAAGCTCCAAATCATTATTTACTGACTCTAAAAAAACACTATCGACATCAGCTTGTACAAGTTGCACATTAATTGCGGATTTTATCACCTGTACATTTTTAGATCGACTGCAAATAATAAAAATTCCGAGTGACGTATAACACAACAAAGGTCAGTAATAAATAGATTGAATAAAATAGACCCTGTGTGGGAACCCTGAAGTACGCCGAAAAAAACTTGAATTTCTTCAGAAATGATACGCACCATTTGAATACGATTCGACAAAAATCCATCCATTCGCCCACATCCATCGCACGCAACTTCTGAATGAGATGTCCATGGTAAACTCTGTCAAACGCCTTCAAGAAGTCACTATAAATACTGTCCATCTGACTATGGTTCTCAAAAGTATCCAAGAAGTACTGCTGACATGTAAGCAAATTAGTTACGGTAGATTTACCCTCAGAAAACCTGTGTTACTGATGTATAATTATGTTCCGACTATACCATGAGAGCTCTTTCTCTGGCAAAAAGGCTGTCAATAATTTTAGGTAGTTGGCAATGTCATTTCTATCCCCACTGTTCTATATCGGAGTCAAGAAACTTATTTTCTAGTAATCTACAAAACATCTTGAATCAAAGGAAAGGCAAAACAGATAATGTAGGAGTTTGGTTAAGGAATTTTTCAACTTAGTGAGGGAAATGTCAAATTTACTTCTTCAAGAAAGCTGCGCAGTTCGGTTATTTAATAAATTGAAACTAAACTCTTTTATAACTAAAATATTTAATATAGATATGCGCAAACAAGTGAATAGTAGAGAGTTAACAACCTATATCGGTAAAGTCACCCAGGAATATACCCCGACATTTTTAGGGAATATATTAGTAATGTTGTTAATATGTGCTCTGAAAAAGATGTATGACATATCGCGCATCTTTTGGACACATTGAATTTAATTTCCATTAAGAATATAATTATAAATGATTGTTTTTAAATTAATAAAATCGCATTACAGCACACTTGGCACACTCGTGTTGAGATGTAAAAAATTTGAAATGTATCAATTTCCTAGATCGTTTAATTGACGAAGTTTAATGCAGGCCTTAGAGACATAGTTTTGGAAAATAGTTTTAGATCATCAACGTTGCTATATCTTAAAAATTTTTATAAAGATATACATTGAAAAAGAGGGGACCTAGGTCAGATCCCTGCAGTACGGCTGCTAACACATCGATTAGATTTAGAAAGACTCTTTCTTTTTCCTTCAAATTAAACTACACGAGGAAGGACTTGAAGGTTTGTAATAAACCACAAAAAACCAGTACCTGCATCAAAATCTCATTATTCACGTGGTCAAACCTCTGGAAAAGTCTATAAAGATGACATCAATCTGGCAGCCTTTCTCCAAGGCGTTTGCTATGTAACTCGCCTAAAAAAGCTTTCTAAACTCAGTGGAAGGTTTAGTGGAAATCCATACGGATAATCTACTGTATATAGTAAAAGGTCACTCTGCTAAAGGTAGATCTGCGTATCACAGAAAAGGTTTTCAAAAAGCTTGGATATTTCGCTAATAATGGAGATAATAATTTGTCTGTAGTTCCGATGTCGGATCATTGCCTGATTTGTATATTGGCCTAATAGGGTTTATTTTCCAAGTGTCAAGGAAAACGCCAAGTTCAAGAGACGATATGAAAAGATTAAGAAGTGATTCAGATAGACCTTTGCAAAATTTTCTGAGTAGTAAAGGTGAAATATTATAAAGTCCTGATTGTTTACTGGCATCAAACCTTTTTATTCTTAGTTTAAGTGTAATGATGTCTAACTTATTGTTGTTCGTATTGTTTTAATACCACTTTGTCGTTACTCTATCGACTCGCTAAGAATAATTTAGACAACATTTTTTTAGAACAAAATATTGGAAAGAGATCAGTTTTCAAAAATTTATGTTTTTAAGTCGCTACGAAACTAACGTGGAAATATTTTTGTCTTTTTTTTCAGGAACATTATCTTCAATAATTTTATAAATTACATTATAGAATATAGATACCATATTGTCTAATGACTTATTAAAAGATGCCCTTCTAATAAGTATGACTCAAAATATCATTAAACACAATAAAATATTACGATTTAAAATCTAAATAAAATGTTAAAGAAGTAATCTATGTATATCTGGTTGTAGTGGAGTTGTCCAATCAGGAAAATGAAACGCACACAGTCTCTAACTTACATTACATACATACATTCTTTTAACATATTTTTTTGATTTTTTATTTTTTTAAATTTATTTTTAACCTTAGCCTACAGACATCAACTTATCCTGATGAGTGGCGTATCTGTAATTGGCCTCTATGACTGTTGATACTGTAATTCAATAAATAAATAAATAAACATAAAGATTTTCATCCTAAGGCGTTCTATTTTTTCTTTACTGACCCATTTTCTTTTAGTCTTGTAAAATGTCTTTATTAAAAAAAAGCAATATTAATCTTACAATATTACTTAATACTACATTGCCAAAGAAGGCGAAAATTAGCTTAAAGCTATTTTTCATCAGTGGTGGCTCGTGACAGTTCAGGGAGGTAGGGCCAAACCTTGATCTAATTTTATCATGACCGAACGAGTGATCGAAATTATTAAATTTTATTATCAAAATTATAACGCAATAAGTTTTCTATTTTTTTTGTAGATAAAAATATACATTTAAAAAAAAAACATAAAATTTGAAATTTAAGGAAATGGACTTACCAAAACTACGTGGAAATGTCAATACTTCAGGTCACAGGCAACATACAGTTTTCCATATTTACAGTAAGGTACACAAATAAGTAATTTTATTGTTTTTAATAACTCAAAAAAATAAGTAACTCAAAAAAAAGTATATAATATAATAGTCAATTAAACTGAATTGTTTTACTTAAAGTACGCGATATATAAAGTCCATTCTTCGTTCTTTTTTGTTAGCAAATTTGTCGATTACTTTATTATTAAAGTCCTTAATTGAATTAACAAATTGCTTCTCTGCGGATAACATACCTAGGGCACTGAGTCTTTCCTCTTTCATTGTGTTCCTAAGAAAAGTTTTAATTCTTTTTAACATTGAAAAACACCTTTCTGCTTCCGATGTCGTCATAGGCATGGTTGCCAGGGCACTTAATAATTGTATGGTCTCCTCAAAGGTACATTTTAAGCAGTCTTCGTTTAATAACACCAAGAGTGGCACAGCTCCAGATCCTGAAATTGAGTTTAGTTCCTCTCTTTCATATAAAACTTGCAATTCTGTTTTAAGCCCATTTTTATTTAAAAAAGAAAATTCTCTACATGTTTGTTCTAGGTACTTTTCTGGAAAACATTCTCTATACACGGAAAATTGTTCATGGGCAAATAAATTTGTAGCCACTAAGTGTCCAGTGAAATTAAATCTTAATTTTATTTGCATCAAAATTGCATCACAGATTTCTAAAGCTGTTTGCTTCTTAGTATTTTCTACTACAGAGGTACACAATCTCTTTGATTTTGGTTCTCCTTCACCTTGTGATGTTGTATTTATTTCAATTTCCTGAATAATTTGGTCCATATTATCCCTAATAAGTTGTATTGCTCTTTCAAAGTTGTGTAAGTCTTGTTTTATTTTTACCGAATCCGTACATTCTTTTTGTGTAACTGATTAAAAATTACTTCTACATAAGGCATAATTTTATGGAAAATTGATAGCCAGAAAACAAAATTTTTACTTTGCAATTTCAACTTATTTCCACTGGCTTGATTAACTGACGTGTTATCGCGTGATGTTGTTTCGATAATTTCCATTACAGTAATTAAATCTTGTCTATTTTCATAAACAGTATTTATTCCTCTTGATTGGAAATTCCAGAGAGTTTGAGATGAGCGCGGTAATCTTTTCTCAATAACTTCATCCAATATTTTGGTTCTTTGAGGAGACACAGAAAAAAAGGAACATAACCCAGTCAAGTTTGCAAAAAAAATTCGAGTCTCGGAATTAATGGAAGTCGCACTGGCCATTATTAAATTTACTTGATGTGCATAGCAGTGAATATAATTAGCCAAAGGGTATTTTACTTTAATTTTTGCTTGTACTTCATTCAAACAACCACTCATAACCGATGCTCCATCATAACTTTGCGCAATTAATTTATTGGGGTGATCTTTAAGTAAAGGGTCCAAAACTTGAAGTATGCACTGGGAGATTGATTCAGCATCATGATCTTTTGGATTGTAAAAATTCCAGAATCTTTCAACATGCTTACCAGCATGCAAGTATCTAAAAACAATTACGAGTTGAAACTCACAAGCAACGTCAGTGGTTTCGTCGGCGATAACAGCCACAAATGGAGAGTTCCCTATTTCACTAGCAATTTGTTTATTTTTTTCAATAAGTTGGCTCCGGTATGCCGAGTTTAACTGAGTTTTTATATTAAATTTACCAAGCATAGAAAAATTGAAAATATTGTTCATGTGTACCTTGGATTTTTCATGTGTTTTCATTTTCTCCCATACGTGAACAAGATCATCTGTTCCTCTTCGAGACCAGGATTCCTCTCCTCCAAATAAAACACACATAAAGCAAAATAGCTTATTAGACGTATCACACCCGCACACCCAAATATTTTTCGCATAAATATTCCTATTAAATTTACGGGAACGCACTTTTTGTCCACCTTGAGTTTTTTCTATATTTAAATCGGGCAACGGTCGCCCTAACTCCTTTATTTCTACTTTTAGTTCCAATGATAAAGTGAAAAATGGATTTGCTTTTAAAAAACTAATTTTATTCATTGTTTTTAATATTTAATAAAAATAAAAAACACCAACAAAGCCGAAAACGCCAGCCAAATAAAATAAAAGATCTCTACGGAACCGCGAACGCCCGATGAATAATCAAAACGAACAATATCACGCACGTTTCGCTAGAAAAGATTCTATTGGTTTGGAGTCCGGCCCAAAATTATTTAATTTGCCATAGCTTTACCACATTGTTTCAAGGACATTTGCTGTGATTATTCGATGTAACACGCATCGATACGGGGCCTGGCGCGACAACTACGTCTTCGATTTCGCATTAGCGAAATTTGCGGAATCTTGCACTGGCTGCGTTCCAGTATTTTAATTTTATAATTGGTATTAAATATTAATATACAGATATTTTTTTGGACTGAAGTAAAATTTAAAAAATAAATTATTTTTTTTTATTTTCAACGTTTATTAGGTAGAGCCATGGCACTGTGGCTCTACCCCAAAAGCCGCCACTGAAGCTACTCTTTAACTCTTAACCTTCCTAACATTCACAGTTTAAATGGAGAAAACGAGAAAAAAAAAACAAAAAAAGAAGCAAGTATTTATAAAGTATTTATCTTCTAGAAAACTAGACTATATTTTGGATTGATTTAAAAACAAAAGTTTATAATATTTCCTATACACATTTAACGAAGTATTAAATATTGGTTTATAAGTATTAAAGAACTTAACGGCATTATAAGTAAAAGATCGCTCGAACAGAGCCGTGGAATGGTGCGGCATGCAGTGGCGGCTTGCTAATAGGCGCGCAAGGGCGCGCGCCCCCCAGTAATTTCATTAAAAATTACTCATTTTAAATTTTAAACTCGTGTGCAGTAATTATTAATTATATAATATATATTTTTTATCAACCCGCGTTTAAACGTATGTATAACACAAGCGCCCGTACTATAGGAGATAATGCGATATTCAAATCAACAGCCAAAGTGCTCCTGGCATCCTACGTATACCGCTCTCTGTCTCGCGCAAGGTACAGCTCATCTATCTTCCTCTATTTGTCGTGGGGCGCGCTCACATCCGCGTCCATAATTTGGCCGAAAAGCTACTCTCGACGACCCATCTTCTCGGCTTTTATCACACTCGTTACCGATAGCGAGGCGCGCAAAAATTTAGCGCCCCAGTTTTATCGTGGATTCGGCGTTTGTTTTAATGTTTTGTAAATCGGACCACAGGCGGCAGGAAGACGTTTTTTGTTGTTTATTCGGCAAAATTTTGTTTTTAATCGGTTCCGTGATCGGTAGTTTGTGCGTGTTTGAGTATTTCGAAAGTGAACAATACAATAATTATTATTGAAATTTAATAATAAATCGTGTAAGCTTTTTAACTGTAATTTTTCAAATCTTTCACTGGAAGAAAAAGTAAACATTAAGACTTTAGGCAGACCTTTGCCGGATTTAAATATTACTCTCTAAGATCTGTCGATATTTGAATCAAGCATTGCCAAAATAAGAATGACACCGATAATATTAAGGCTAATGTAGAATTAAACTTTGTGTGTCAAAATGTCAAAAGAAGAAGAACTGACGATAACTTAAGAAGTATTATTGCAAAAGAGGTATGTGATACAGTTGTTACCCAAGCGAAGGACAAATTTTCCTATCGAGGTCATCTTCAAGCAGCTAACTTGTTCGATAAAGAAGCGTATCCAAAATATAACAAGACCTTTCCAGTGGATATTTTAGATAATGTAGTTACTTTTTATCCAATTTTATGTAAAATTAGATTAAGAACTGAACTAGAAGTCATTTACTCAAGACCAGATTTCTCACAAAATATTGGAGCTATGAACTTGTTAATATTTATGTTAGAAAATAATCTTGGCGAAACATTTGCCGAAAGTATAATTTTTCTTCACGTTTTAAAGTTACTTGTTATTGTTTTTAAAACTGCAGAGAGGTGGCAAAAATATTTTCGTGCAGGGTTCTGTCATGTGTAAATGCGATTGTTTTGTAACAATGTTCTTTATTTTTTATTGCCAAATTAAGACATTTATGTGCAAACTTTTTGTGATTGTCCTATGATGACTGCAAACCGTCATGTCTCAGATATTATAACATATACTTAGGTACGACCAGTTATATTTTTTTATTTATTAGTAAGTATATATTTATTTGGATTTGCGCGCCCCTCCATAGTCAAATGTCACGAGCCGCCACTGGCGGCATGGTCAAGATATTGTAACTAATATTTCGAGTGTGAACCTGGTTTCTTGGTATTAACTTTTCAAAAAGATATTCAGGACTTTGAATAACATATATTCGATAAAGAAAAGTAGAAGTGAAGAATTTGAATAGGTAAGGTAGCGTTAACCACCTCAACTGAAATATAGGGTCCAATACATGATCAAACTTTCCGAGGTTAAAAATAAATCTACAGCAAGTATTCTGCACGCGTTGCAGGCGGTAACGATTTATTTGGTCTAAGCAAGGATAATAAACTATAAGGCAGTAATTTAAAATAGATAAAACAAGAGCCACTACGAGTTTTTTCCTAGTTTTAAAATGTGTTTATTGGCATAAAGCATACGAATGCGTAAATAACTCTGCAGAAGAGTGTTAACATGTTCCTTAAACCTCAAAGAATTGTCTATTTTAAGTCCCAGAACCTTCACAGTATCAGAGAACAAAATAGTTTCGTTATCCAATTGAATGTGAAAAGTTTCCATTATATTTTTATGTGATCCTCGGTTTGAAAACAAAACCATTTTTGTTTTGTTAGGATTAATGACAAGGTTATGCTCTTTTGAAAATTGATTTATTACGTTCAGATCAGCGTTAACAGTATCACCACGTTATCAAAATTAGCAGAGTCAAAATAATGTATGTATTGAGTGTCATCAGCATACTGATGTATTTCAGAATCTTCAACTAGACCGGGTAAATCTGAAGTATATGTATAAGAAATAATATGGGCCTAGGATCGACCCTTGTGGGACACCAGAAATAATATTTTTCGAAGCAGAATATTCATTATTCACCCTCACTTTCTGGGTTCTACGCCATAAGTAAGTTTTAAAAAACGACAAAACAACCTCACTACAGCCATAATATTTCAGTTTCGCTACAAGCAAATCATGATCGATGACATCAAATTCTTTCGAGAAATCAAGAGCTATCATAATGGCTGAAATCTTTTTGTCAAGAGCTCGCATCATATTATCGGTGACGTTAAGAAGTGAACTAGCTGTACTATGATGTTTCCTAAAACCAGATTGATGGGAAGGGAGGATATTATTTGACATTAAAAATGATGACAGCTGCATATAGACTATTCCTTCGAGAACTTTGGAGATTACGGAAAGCAAACTTATCGGACGCAAATCTTGAATACTTTCAGGACTGGAGGATTTGGGAATCGGACATACCACTGATTCACGCCAGGACGTAGGAAAATATCCTACCTCCAAACAACAATTTATAATATGAGTGACATGATCCAGTATATCAGGGAGACACAAGTATAACATACGTCGAGTTATCTGTAAGAAAAGCTTCTAATTCTGTTCTTAGTTCAAAAAGCCTTGTCAAAGTTTTACCCCCCGAGACATAATTCCTTATAATCTTTTGAGAGCACCACAAGCACTGGACAGTTTCTTCTGTACATGACAGACGTGATTTTTGTAATTTAATCCTTCATCAATATACAGTCCAAGGTATTTGTAGCAGTCAACTTTTTTAATTAGATTATTGTTTATTTTAATGCCTGTTTCACTTATTTTTTTTTTTAATTCCTAAACACCATATATACGGTTTTGTTTACATTTATTTTTAAATTATTTCTTAATAACAATTTGTGATATCTGGCTATACACACATTTGTTTCCTTGACTAATGTTTTGAGACACTCACCGACAAACAGCAAAATGGTATCATCAGCAAAAGTTATGTATCTACAGTTAAGGGTGGCTTTTGACAGACTGTGCACGTAAATAAGGTAGAGCAGCAGACCTAGGACAGATCCCTGTGGTACACCCATGATAGTCTCTTTGGTTTTACTTTCTTTGTTGTTCACACTTGTATACTGTTTACGTTTCACCAGATAAGATTCTATTAATTTATAGGCAACACCTCTAAAGCCCATTGACAACAGTTTCTTAAGCAGTATCTTAATATTAACCGTGTCGAAAGCTTTTTGAAGATCAATTAACACTGCTAACACATGACATTTCTCATCCAGAGCTTTTGTTATATGATCCTGTAGTTCAATTACTGCCGCCTCCGTATTGCTAGATTTCTAAAATCCATATTGTTGTGGATCAAATTTAAAAGTTTTTTCTATACATTTTATTATCCTTCTTTTGATTAGTTTCTTGGCATTTTTAGATAGTGCTGAAATAAGAGCTATAGGCCTTTTATTTGTTGGTTCATATTGATTTCCTGCTTTATGAATGGGTATGATTTTTGTTACCTTTAAACACTCTGGATAACATCCATTACTAAGCATCTCATTCAACAAGCGAACCAGGATAGGTATTACCAAGGTCTTTACATTTATTACATCAGAGGTTATAATTTCCTCACTCCCAGGAGCTGCATTTTTTTAGTTCATTTATAATTTCATTGATTTCTTCATCTATACATGGTGTTAAAAAGATAGTTTTGTCTAGAGTCTCCTCCTCAAATATAGTGTCCAATCCTACCGCCATTCTTTCTTGTTCAACTTTTTTCCCTATTTCATTTCCAACGTTTAGAAAGTAATCAATCAGGGTATCAGCAATTTCCTGGCTATCATATATTTTTTCATTGTTTATTTGTATGTATTTAATATAATTGTTCTCACTTCTGTTATATTTATTGTGTATAGTATTAGTTATGACTTGCCATGTTTTTCTTTTATCTCCACTTGCCTGTTCAATCTGGCCATTTACAAATTTATTTTTTAATTTTTTTCTGAGGGATTCACACTGATTTTTCAAGTTTCTAAATTCCTCCCTTATATTTATGTTGTTAGGATTTCTTTGTGCTTTATATGTTAAAAATACTTTTCTGTCATCCAAATTAGTATTAGCATCTTTAGGTATTAGCAATAGTGGGATAATCAGCGATACACCCTTGATCGAAGATAGGTCTTCAGTTACGCCTCAACCAGACCAATCTATAGACACCCTTACTATTGGATCTTCTTTTTTAATAGAAACTCCCACCATAATCAAGTTTCCCTAGCATTTCTTAATGTTCAATCTGTGCGTTCAAAAGTTAGCGAATTGGAACTATTTTTAGAATCGGTTAACTTTCCTAGTGTGTTAATTCTTGTTGAACACTGGTTGAGGTCTGACGAGTCTATTGATATCCCTGGTTATGTACTAATTTCCAAATTTTCACGCAAGCAATATACACATGGTGGTACTCTTATTATGTTAGAGAAAGCTTTTTTAACTAAATTTGTGTTTATTACTATTGACAGATTTGATCATCTATTGATTGAAAAGGTGTGCGAGTTTTCTATTGTATTTAGCAGTAAGTTAAATTTGTATATTTTAGGATTATATCGATCTCCATCTGGTAATTTAGATTTGTTTTTAGAAAGGTTGGAGATCCTCTTAAGTGAAATTTCGGTTAATGCGATGTTGATTCTGACTGGCGATCTTAATGTAAATTTTTTAGACAAATCTAATGGATCAAATCGAATGCTTTTTAATCTGTTAAACTCATTTAATTTTAAGATGCACGTGGATCAGCCAACCCGGATTTCAGCATTTTCTTCCTCACTGATAGATTACTTCTGTACGAATTTTAACCAACACGAAAATCAGTGTACAACAATTAATGCCGGTTTGTCTGACCATGAGGCAATAGTGGGATTAGTAAAGCTTAATAGTAACGCTAATGAGAATAAGTTTGCACGCGATAGACTTTATACTAGAGCTAATTTCCGCAAATTCTCCTTGCTTTGCAATATGTCAAGTTGGAATAATGTATTGACTACTGTTAACCCACTGCATAGCTTTCATCAAATAGTATTAAACAATTTTAACACTGCTTTTCCTGTTGTCAATATTAAGAAACGAAATAGAAAACCTTGGTATACTAAGGGTTTAAGAGTATCTGGGAAAAATATGTGCTCTCTTTTTTACATTAGGAAATACGCTATGAACAATGCAACATTTTTAAATTATTATAACAGATACCGCAAGATTTACAGAAACTCAATGGAACAAAATGGCTAAGTGGACCTACTTTCAAAGGAGGATAAATAATTCCTCCAACAGAGCAAAAGAGTCTTGGAAGATTTTAAATGAGCTAAGGGGCAAAAATAATGTCTTGGTTATTCCAAGTACCTTAGATTCCAATGTCCTTAATTCCTTCTACTGTGATATTGCTAGTAACCTTGCAGCCAATCTCTCACAAAAAATAGATCGCAGGAGCTATCTCAGCAATGTGGTAGTAGCCGAATCTTTCTTTTTTGCCCCCACAAGTGTAGAAGAGCTTAAACAGTTGGTTAATATTAAGAATAAGAGTTCATCAGGTTGGGATGGGCTTTCTCTTAAAATATTTTCTGCTTTACCTCTTGTTGCTTTGCAAGTCTTGGCCGAGTCAATTAACTTTTCATTTATGTCTGGAGTTTTCCCAGAGTGCTTAAAAAGAGCAATGATTCTTCCTCTTTACAAGGGTGGCGATCGCGACTGTCCTTCTAACTTTAGACCTATAGCGTTATTGCCTACTTTAGCCAAAATAGTGGAACGGCTCGTTAAGGTGAGGATGCTTTCATTTTTAAATAGGTTTGGCCTATTGAGTCTTCAGCAGTTTGGCTTTCGTGAGTCTGTGAGCACAAATGATGCTATCTTTAGCTTTCTAGAGCACCTGTACAACCGACTGAATGTTGGTGAAGTTGCAGCAGCGGTATTATGTGACGTGTCCAAGGCATTTGACTGCGTGAGTCACAGAGTGCTGCTGATGAAACTGGAGCTCTATGGTTTCAGAGGAATTGCCCTTGAGTGGTTTCGTTCCTACTTATCAAATCGTGTCCAGGCTGTCAAATTTAATAGTGGTATCTCTAAGGAACTTAATATAAATGTGGGTGTTCCGCAAGGATCAGTACTTGGTCCCTTACTTTTTCTCATTTATGTGAACGATCTGCCACAACTGCAGGTAACTGGCAAATTTACATTGTTCGCCGACGATACCACCATCCTCTGGCACGACTCTGATGTTTCTCAATTGGAGGCCAATATACGTGCAGATTTGTTAAAAATAAAAGACTGGTGTGATGTACATTTTTTGACATTTAATGTTTCCAAAACAAATATCCTTAATTTTAAATGTAATACAAATGATATATGTTTAAATAATGAAGCCATCACCATGCCACCGTTCAGTAAGTTTTTGGGTCTTTCCATAGACAAGTTCCTTAAATTTGAAGACCATATTGTGAATGTATGTAGAAAAGTGTCATCAGGCTGCTACGCCCTAAGGGTTATTGCCACCAGTCTTAATTTATCCATCGCCAGATCTGCACACTTCGCGATTATCGAGTCGCACCTTCGATATGGAATTTGCTTTTGGGGTTCATGTTCAAATTCACTTTTTAGTTCAGTGTTTGTACTCCAGAAAAGGGCCATTAGATATCTATGTGGGGCCAAGCCTCGTGACTCATGTCGCCCGCTTTTTGTAAGTCATAATATTTTGACCCTGTGTTGTATCTTTATTTTGGAAACAGTTTGCTTCGTTTTTAGAAAATATAAACAGGAACTCCACTTAGGAAGCCACTATAATAATCGACAAAATTATTTGTTAAGGCTACCCATTCCCCATTTTGAACTTGTCCGTAGCTCTATCATATATGGAGGTAGAAAGCTGTTAAATAAACTTCCACTAGAAATAAGACAACTTAAGACTGAAAAAAGCCTATGTACAAGGACGAAAATATTTCTTGCTAGTAAAGCGTACTATAGTTTAAGTGAATTTTTTAATGATTAGCATTTAAGTATTTTTCAAAGTTTTATATAATTTTATTTTATTTTAAATTATGTTCTTGTTTTTATTCCTTTAATGTACAGTCTATTGGCTTTGTCTACAACTTCTATGTTTATATTGACAATAAAGCATTTTTGAGTTTGAGTATCTCACGTAAACTAATCGTAGAAATTCTTCATTGATCCAACATTTATTTCTATCGTTTATTGTTTTTATTACAGTTGATTCTTTTTTGTCTTCTTGTATTAGTTTTAATTAATGTTTCAAAATTATTTATTTCTCTATTTTCTATTTTTTCTGTTAATAATATTTTAAAAAGCTCAGACTTTACATGTTTAATTTCAATTTTTTGCTTTTGCGTATTATTTGTTGCTGCCATGTCAATCTCTATTTTTTGTATTTTGTGATCTGTCATGGTATGCATGAAGTATTCGATATTGCTATTTAAATTTAATATGTTGGTTATAGTGTGATCAATGAGTGTTGCAGTATTTACAGTTTCTCTTGTTGTACGGTTGATAAACTCAAAAATATTGCCAATTACTATGGCCTCATAATCCTTTTTTAAGTCACTGTCACCAAAAAGGTTAATGTTCATATCATCCACTATTATTGTTTTCTCTTTAACATCATTCATCATTTGATCCAGACGAAGCCACCGTAATATAGAAAGCCAGAAACATCATCCCACTCTCCAGCAGCTACGTCACGTCGAACGTCTATTGCCCGAACGATCCGACTTCCTCGCCCGGCCCGGGATTAGGTATGCGCTCGGTAGGAAGGCATTAGGAAGTATTAATAATAACTTTTAACATCTTTAAATCTCTAATATCGGACAGATATGAAGAAAATTATTTAAAATGCTCATCTCAGAGAGCCGTCCTCACCAAGCTTGCTGTTGGAATTATTTTCGACAATTCAGATATCAATCCTGAAATAACATGTGACTGTGGAATTCTTATGTCAGATCTTGTAAAAAATGCGGTATTTAAGTTTTCAAACATTTTATTAAATAATTACCGAAAAGTCCAAAATAATACAATCCATGCCGCCAAACTAAAAAAGATTATAGAGAGAAACGAAAAACAAAATGTGTCCAAATCAAAAGATGAAAACCAAAAACCAGAACCAAAGACTAGAAAATATAAAAAACTTTCCAATTCATAAAATTAATTTATTAAATTTTTTATTCTGTTTTTATCGAGTTTTTTTATCTAGCTATTTGAGTTTTTATTTCTGTTGGTGTTTTATTAAATTTGTGTTACACCAACTTTCATATTATTATATTTATTATTTCATTATAATTATATAATGTTTTTTTAAGAGTTTTGTATTTATGGTTCAATTTATTCTATTCTATATATGTGCAGTGGCGGCTCCTTCTTAGGGTCAATTGGTCAATGACCCCCCTTAAATAATCTCATAAAAATACCAATTTTAATATAAATATCTTTTATCTAAAACTTCATTGTGAATTATAAAATTCTCTAAGCAGTCTGCATTGGCAAAACAAATATATTATTAACGTCGGGCCTCGCGCGCATCACAAGTCCCGTGGCTGGGCCGTATTTTAAATTGTCCCTATACAGTTCTTACCGCTTATGAAGAAATGCATGTAAAATAGAACAAAGAAGGCAGATTAGCATTTCGTGAGCGGGAGTGAGAGTCACCTTTCAGTCCTATATCGCCAACGTAGTCGACGGCCCGACTGGATGAATGTTTTCAGTTTTGTTTTAGATAGTTACTGTTTGCCGCCCGCACGAAATAATTGCCTTAAAATCTGCTGGAACATTAAGTTATGATGTTCCAGCAGATTTTAATTTAAATAATTATGACGGCTTGAGAAAAAGGAAAGTGGTTGACCAAAACCAAATATGAATTTAAAACAAACAACAAAGGATAGGGGTAAAGATATTCAAAAATATTTTAAAGAATCAATGTACAATTTGTGTGATTGGATTTGTGCCTGCAGTGTGAGAAATGCTACTAATTTTTTTGCTACCCGTGTTTACTGTCTTCGAATGACGCTGTATGGGCGAAAAACGGAGTAATTGACATTAAGCATTTAAAAGTGAAAATTACAAAGCTTGCTTCTTCCACTACTCATACAAATTCATCAATGAGTTACGCAAGTTTAGGACGTGTTAACACAGTCTAACAGTTGAAAACTATATACTTTGGTGTTAACATATGACAGAAACTTGATAGTGTATATCGTAAATCTGTGCATGACTTTAATGAATCGGTTTCTATAAATAGGTATATTTTAAACAAACTAATCGGCTGTGTAAAATTTTGCGGAGTTTTCGAAATTGCATTGCGCGGTCATGACGAAAGTATCAGCTCCAATAATCCTGGAATTTTTCTGGGCCTTATCGATTTTGTTTCTGAACTGGATTTAATGTTTAAAGAACATATTGAAAAAAGTACAGTATTTAAAGGCACATCAAAAACAATTCGGAACGATATTTTAGAATCAATGTTAGCCATTGTACATACTCATATAATTAAGGAGATTGGCCAGACAAATTTTGTGGCAATTCAAGTAGATGAGATCACAGACAGCTTCAATAAAACGCAGATGATTGTCATATTGCGATATGTATTAACTGATATTGTACATGAAAGATTTTGGAAATTTGTTAACCCTTCAGGTGCCACAGCACAACATTTAACTAATGTAATATTGGAAGAACTTCAATTATCAAAAATTAATCAAGCACCTGAAAAATGAATTGCCCAAAGTTACGATGGTGCATCAGTCATGAGCGGTAAACTGGGAGGAGTACAAACAAAAATTAAAGAAATATACCCAAATGCACACTTTATTCACTGCTATGCCCATCAACTTAATCTTATCCTGCAAAAAGCGGCGAGTCAACATAAACCGATAAAAATATTTTTTGTAAATTTATACGCATTTTCGGCCGATCTCCAAAACGTACGATAATTCTGGGTAGAGTGGTTTCGATAACCTGTTTATACCCTTTTTCTTATATTTTTATTTAAAATATTTACTCTAATAAAAAGGCAAAGTTAATTTTCGGAAAACGATTTAAGCATTTAAAGTTATTTTTACCGCTTAATAGGGTAAATATTTCGGTAAAGATTATTGAGTTTTATCTAAGTCTGTATTTTTTATCTAAAATATAAATGCTAAAAGATCTTTCAAATACTTTAAAAAATCAATAGTTTGATTTGTTTTTTTTTCTATTAGAGTAAACTATACGTTTTCAAACCAAAATGACCCCCCTGAAGATTGACCCACGAGCCGCCACTGTATATGTGCATACATATGAGGCCGTTATTTGCAAAACTCCCTAATCGACAAAATAATCAAAATTCACTTTTTTCGCCAAGTTCAACAGGTTTTAAATAAGGAACGTATTACTATCGTTAAAGTCTTTCATAACTGCCTCTTTCTCATATAAAAGTTAGTACAAATTTGCAGGTTATTGGCAAAACTCTTTCTTTGCTTTCACAGTTCATTTGCAAAACTGCTTATTTGCTCGTCAACTAATAAGCACGCTATTCTTGTGCCTACGTGACTAACGCCATGCTTTGTTTACATAGAGTGAATCGAATATATTTTTAGTTCAAATAGCAATTTCGTTGTATATTGACGTGTAATATCAATTGATTTTTGGTGCGATTTGCTGCTATCGATGAGTTAAATAATGATTATAAGATTTTACCTTCTCCAAGAGGAAAAGCACGCAAGAAAGAGCGACAACCGGAAAACTACGCTAGGGCTGTTAAAAAAAGGGATAGGTATGGCTTAAAAAAGGCCCTGAATCGGTTTAATAGTAATTAATTAGCTGAAATTATATTATTTTCAGACATACACCACACGTGCTTACAAACTTTCCAACTTGTGGTCACGATGGTAGACCCGGACAACCGTATTATTGCAGAACTTTAACAATGAATGAAATTAAACAATTCCATGGATACATGTATGAATCTAGATCTAAAATAGATCAGGATAATCTCATATTGAACTGTTGCAAAGGACATAAACCGAAGAGAGGAAAATCCAATCACGCTCAAGTCTCGATTTAATACAATGTTCGTTTGAAAGATGGAAAATTGATAAGAGTGTGCAAAAATGCGTTGCTAGGCATTACGAATTTTAGTGGAAACTGAGTGCAAAGAATACTTCGTAATTTTGTCAAAAATGGAGAGCTCCCGAAAGAACGAAGCGGAGGGGACAGAGTAGGTCGCAAGAACGATGAAAAACGTAAACATATAAAAGACTTTATAGAATCTTTAACATGTGCAGAATCTCACTATTGTAGGAGCAAGACTAGTGTGCGTGTTTATTTACCATGCGATTTAAATTTTAAAAAGCTTTATACTTACTATCAACAACGCGTTCCTGAGGATTTGCACGTTAGAATCGGTTATTTTAGAAAATTCTTGAATGCAAATTACAATATTGCGTTTGGACCTCCACTTACAGATTGCTGTTCAACGTGCCTACGGTTCAAAGAGCAACTAAAATTGACAACGTCAGCTGAAAAAAGATATAAGTTAACAACACAGAATCGCGTTCATATATTGAAGGCAAAGGCGTTCTTCCGTCTCTTGAAACATCCAAAACCAAACACAGTGTCTTTTTCCTTTGACTGCCAGAAAAACTTGGCCCTGCCTCGATTACCAGACCAAGCCGCATATTTCGGCCAGCAAATAAATTACAACAATTTTACTATACTGTCTGGAACGTCTAACACCAAGTTAACACCTGCAAACGTGAACGCGTATTTATGGACGGAAATTGATACTCAAAAAAATGCGAACACAATAGCCTCGGCAGTTAGGCATGCATTAAACACCAAAATATTTGAGCCTTCTGTCACAAAAATTAACTTGTTCGCTGATGGGTGCGGCGGACAAAATAAGAACACAACTATGATGACAATGTTAGCCTACTGGCTTCTTAAAGAATCTCCAGAAAATATTAAAAATGTTGAACTCACATTTCCAATTGTAGGGCACTCTTTTATCCCCCCCAGATAGAGTTTTCGGATTAATAGAAAAGGAAGTAAAAAAAATGCCCGTTATTGTAGAATCCAGTCATTACGACGCTATAATAAGTAAACATGCTACAGTTAGAAAAATAGGTGTTGATTGGACCGTACAAGACTGGAAAACTGAAGCAAAAAAAAATCGTAAAACTTCCTGGAGCCTGGCATTTCAAATTTAGCAACGCAAAATGATTTATTTTTCATAAAAAGTCACATACAGTTTAATCCAAGGTGAGATTAATTACTTGAATAACACAGGAACGCCTAAAACTGTTTGTAAAAAAAATTGTTCGTTTTCATCCCTAGAGCCAGGTGAAGTACCACTAAGCAACAAACTTAAAGGCGATAAAGCTTCTATTATTAGTTCACTGGTTAAGCATTATGGTGAAAACTGGAGAAAACTACCAGAATTAGGCTTCTACAAAAATGTCCTAACGCAAACTGCTGCAAGTACGATAACATGTTATGGTGACCAAGATTTGTGTGAAAACGAAACCGACACTAAAATTATTTAATTTTTTTCCTATTATTTCTTGGTTTTTTAAATAAGAAGATACTTGAAACTTAATGTTGTTATTTGAAAAACTTTTTTTAATATTTGTAATAAGTTATTTCTCGTTTAATTAATAAACTTTTCATTTAATAAAACTTTAATGAGTTTCTGTCATTATTTTATTTGCAAAACTCTCTCTTTGCCAAAAAAAATAATATTTTTTTCAAAAACTGTAAGAGATTCAAATTTACGATCATTATTACTCATTATTAATGAATATTTTGTATTGGTTAAAAAATATAACAATCCGAAAATAAAATTTACATGAAAGCTGAAATATTTTTGTTGCTCCTGAAAAGTAAATCAAATAGCAAAGAGGGAGTTTTGCAAATAACGGCCTCATATAATATACTTTGGTAGCTATTAAAAACGTGTATGGGTTATTTGTTTTATATTTATAGCTTGTTGAAGTATTTTAGTTTTTTTTATGTTGTTTTGTTTTAATTAATAGTTATAAATATATATATTGTAACGAAATTCGGGAACACACTTTTATTGTCAACGTCAAAAACACTTAACCTAACTCGCCTTGACTGTCGTTTAATTGTTTCCAAGGTAAAAACTGACTAAACAATTAAAACTGAATGAATTGTCATGAAGCGCGTCCTTTTTAAAACCCGATGGAACAGTTTCGAAATATTTAGAATTATCTTTATTTTTTTTGCCCAAAGAGACCAATAATTTTAGGAGAATACTGACAATCAAAGCAAGCAAGTATACAAATTCTAGAAAATTAGAACTACAGGGATTACAATAATATAACCTAAATAACCTAAATTGGGGCCAAAATGGGGCTCTCGAACAAGATGAACTACTTAAAAACTAAACACTATAGATAAAAATTATAAACCAAACGTAAGTAGAACCCTAAAGAAACCCTACGAATCAACTTTAACTACAGAATACTAATAAAATTGTACAAAAACTAGGAGAATAATTAACGTATTTACATTTTCATAATACTGCTCTCCTCTCAAGTTTGATCATCCCGATCAAACATAGGACCACCTGAGTCATGATAGGGCGCTAGCCGGACGATGTTTACAATTTTCATCTTCGTTGTCGCATGTCGCTGGATACGGTACACCACGTCGTTGATTCTGGTGACCACGTTGAATGGACCTTCCCAATCCTTCTGGAGCTTTGGTGACCTTGACCTTGGTCTTATTGATTCCCAGCAACTGGCATACTTGTTGGAATATTTGTGACTCAAAGTTCCTTCCTTGGTCTGAATGTATTTCTCTGGGTACACCAAATCGACAAATCCAGTTCTGGAACAGCACTTCAGCTACTGTCGTTGCTTCTTGGTTTGGATTCGGATAGACCTCGGGCCACTTACTAAAGTAATCCATAGCAACAAGAGCATATCGGTTTCCGAAATTACTAGTAGGAAAGGGTCCTGCTACGTCTATGGCAATTCGTTCAAAGGGTGCACCATTCAGATACTACATCATCTGTCCTTTTGTCAGGGGTCTTGGGCCCTTGCTTGACGAACACTGCTTACACTGTCGGCACCAGCGTTCAACATCTTGATGACTGTTCAGCCAGTAAAACCGTTCTCTAACTTTTGCCAAGGTCTAACTAACTCCAAAATGTCCTCCGCGGACACCGCCATGAACAGCTTCAAGGACTTCCGGAATACGTTTTCGAGGAAGGACTGTCAGATATGTCTTTTCTTTGCCATCTGCGCTCTCCCAGACTCTTTTTAATAATCCATCTATTATAACCAATAAATTCCATTGAGACCAATAAGCTTTAAGTTCTGGAGATTTGTCAGAAATGTCTTTCCATTCTGGTTTTGAAATTTCTCGAGATTTCAGTTCGTAAATAAGACCAAATACTGGGTCATCACACTGATCTTGGATTAAACTAGCTACATCCCACTCTTTAGAACTGTGAAGGCCAATACGATTACAAGTAAATATCTCTGGATGCTGTTTTGATTCCTTTTTAAAACAATGTTGACATGTTTCAATACAGGGTCTTCTCGATAAAGCATCGGCATTTTGGTGATATTCGCCTTTCCTATGTTATATTGTAAAGTGATACTCTTGTAATCGTTGAAGCCACTTTGCTATTTGTCCGTCCTTCGGGGTTTTTAAACTGAAACAGCCATTTCAACGAAGCATGGTCAGTTCTAAGGATAAATCGTTGACCATACAAATATTTATGGAAATGTTCAATAGCTTTTACTGCTGCCAATAGCTCTCGTCTGGTGACACAATAGTTTCTTTCTGGTTTTGATAACGTTTTACTGAAATAAGCTATCACTTGCTCGCCATCTTCATATTTTTGCGATAGAACGGCCAATAATTTTAGGAGAATACTGACAGTCAAAGCAAGCAAGTATACAAATTCTAGAAAATTAGAACTACAGGGATTTTACAATAATATAACCTAAATAACCTAAATTGGGGCCAAAATGGGGCTCTCGAACAAGATGAACTATTTAAAAACTAAACACTGTAGATAAAAATAATAAACCAAACGTAAGTAGAACCCTAAAGAAACCCTACGAATCAACTTTAACTACAGAATACTAATAAAATTGTACAAAAACTAGGAGAATCATTAGCGTATTTACATTTTCATAATAATATGTTTCAGTAGTTATTAAAAACTATTGTATCATATAGGCCTTATTTGCCTCATATTTATAACTCATTAAGGAATTTGTTGATTTTTATATCATTTTTGTTTTAATAAAGAATATGTTTTTATTATTTGTACTTCTTTCTACTAACACACTATTAATTTTATTAAACAATATTATTATTTAAACGATACACAATGATAATATTATGATTTTAACAGCGGTAGTATTGAATAAATATGGCTATAACATACGAACGACGTCACGACTCGAGGGTTCTGGCTTTCTATATTACGGTGGCTTGGGTCCAGATCATTGATGAACAATCTAGCGTCGGATGAGGGGGGCCGATAAACACTAATTATTTTAATTTTAGGATTTACTAATTTTATTGTCGACCAGTCACAGCCATTCAAGGATTTATTTATTTCTACCTCATAATTTATGTTTGATTTAATATAAACCGATATACCTCCACCCCTTTTAAAGAACTTGAAAGAAGAACTCACAAATCTGTAACATTACTTATATAATAACGTGCCATACTACTGTAGTTGAAGGAAAACTCTGTATCTGACCTCTATGGTAATACAACATCCCTTATCATTTTTTTAAGGTGTTTATATATTATTATGTTTTATTGTCCTGATGAGTGCGGTTGCTAGATCAATTTGAATATTAGATTGCATATTATCTAAAACTATCAATGAAATACTAGTAAAATCCTTATTTTAAAAATTAATTTGTATCCAATTAAATATAATTTGCTTTCATCTTTTTTTTTTATCACGAAGGTAGGTTAAGACAAAAAAATATAAAATAAGAGGAAAAAAATACTTTTTATTAAGAATTGAAAAATGTAAAATGTTCTGTCATTTAATACAATTGTAAAATGGAGACGGATTTTTAATTACAGACTTGTTTGATCATGTAGATGTAAACAATGAAAATATTAACTGTTATTAAAATATTAAATCTTAAAATATTAACTGTTTCGAAAAATGATCTGACAGCTATAGAAATCTAAAGATGTATATGAGTGTGTCGTTTTCATCGAAAGACACATCTGCTTTTTATGTATGCATGAACTTTTCAATAGGTAATTTACATTATATTCAAAAAAGTTCATTATTTACTATCAATATGGATTTTCATTTAGAAGCAAAAATAGATATTTGGGTCAAAAAGATGTTGCCAGTTGTTATTTTAGTTTTAAAGTATTTATCAGGCCTTCAATTTACTTCATTAAAGCAAATTTTACTCTTAATATTTGACATGTAAATAATCCCCATGGTAATTTATAAGTATAACCGTTGAAAATATTTTCTTTTCTTTCTTGAGATTTGCCACCCCTCAAAATTCTGCCGCCCTGGGCACTTGCCCCGACTGCCCCTAGTGTAAAACCAAGACTGCATATTTATCATGTTGCACCAATTTGTATATCTTTGATAATTTCTGACAAATACACATGCACATATTGTTTTACAAATTTATATCATATTTTAATGGTAGGCCTCTTAATTCGACCTTAGTTTTAATATAAGAAAATACAAAATATGATTTATTACCGTTTGGACATGCGACGAGCACAAGAACTTTAACAGCAAATAACTTTTTTACTAGATATTTATTAACACAAAACTATACTAAGAATAATTCAATAATGGACTTAATTTTAATTGAGACAGGATTGTATTATTTGTAAACACGTCGTGTGTTGTTGATCCGTTTAGAGACAGAAGAGATGACAATCAGCTGATCAACTTCATAGAGATGGGTATACAAGTGTCTACGTAAAAACTTTTCCGATAGAGCGCACTGTTTCGCCCCGTCGCCTGATCAGCATACGTTAAAATACAAATATGCCCAGCCAATCAGAGAAATTAAGAGTGGATCAGCACTGCTGATCCTTTCGTGAAAGTTCGTACGTCAAATTTCGTTGCCGATTAGTTACGGAAATTGAAAATCAAGGCATTGGTTTTGTTTAACTTAACCAATATTGCAGATTTTATTTGCTTTGCTTGCTTCCTAATAATTGATTTAATTATCAACAATTATATCAACTTTGCGACTATTTGAGTGAAAATTCATAGTGTATAGTGTTGAGTGTTTACTCCATTATCTATACAATCCATATCTGTGCTGGGGCTCAAAAACAAACAATTTAGTGTTTGATTTTCATTACCTTTTAATAAACTTGCCAGTGTTTCTTAGTGCATAATTTCCTTCCACTTAAACCAATATTTGCACTTATCTGTTGCTGTCTGTTAGACAATTATGGCATCACTAAGGTAAGATACATATAATTTTTTTTAGTTCTAATTTGAATAATTATTTATTTTGCAGTCAACAAAATGCAATCTGTGACATTTGTGATAAGGAATTTTCAAGCACATCTACCAGAAACAGGCACTGGAAAAAGTTTCACCCTGAATTTGTTGGGAAGGAACAAATAAAACATATTATATGTCCAATGTGTACTAATGATATCCAGACATTTTCATATTTTAACTGTTTAAACAAACATTTGCTTGATATTCACCATATAACTGTCAAAGAATCAATTTTAAATTTTAGGAATTTTGAAGAATTCACATCTTGGAGGGCACAAGATAATAGGGAAGTAGATTATGCTTGTCAGACCCGAAACAAGTTTAAGAATGGGGAAGAACACATATTTTACAATTACAACAGGAGCAATATCAGAGGTTGTACAAAGTCAAAGTTATCATTATCAAACATACATAAGTATGTTTTGTTGTGTTTACTTTTAGGATTTAATAGCGTGTGCAAAGTGAGAAGTCTGGGGGAAGCATTCGCATTCAAGGAACATGTCAACAAGACCAAACTCAAATAGCTATCAGCATAAAATTGTAATAGAAGTCCATAACAAAGCCGAAAAAATGAATGGTAAGGTAGAATTTTTAGAAAAGTACAAAGTGTTTCGGTAAGTGGTAAGTTCTATGTTGTGTCTTGTCATGAACTATGTGATGAGCAATGTCGCACTGGATACTGTAACATCTGTAAAATATGTTTTCATAAATACAGATGTGAGTGTCCAGAAAATTCTGTCAAAACAGTACTTTGTAAACATATACATGCTGTAGCCATTTTTGAGCAGAGGAGCGAGTTTGTAGTAGGTTCCCCAACTGTGAGTGAAGAGGAAAAGGATAATGTTTTGTTTGTTGATCAACCCACAACTAGCCAAATCAATTATCAAGAGGATGTAAACCATTTTATTCAGGAGAGTTCAAAAATGAAAGTCAATAGTTCTGCAATGGACTTTGAAGAAAATCGAGAAGTAGTTTGCGTAAAATATAAGTTACATTTTTATTACATCGTTTATACTTATTTTAAGATTGCATTACAAGAAATTTGTAGCTATGGTAGAAGCTTAGATAAAAATGCATTTGCCAGATTTATGGCTGTAATCAACAAATTTCAAAATAAAGAGGTGGAGGAAGAAAATTCTCAGGGCATTGAAAAGAAAAGAAAAATTGAAAAACAAATGTACTATCCAAATAAAAAATGAGCTAGATTTCTTTGTGTATTTAATGGCTAGATAATATTTGAATTGTAGCTATTTTTTTATGTTTGTATAGCTGTGAAGTTAACAAAAATAGGATGTGGTATTTTATATGGTATTTTGTGTTATAATCAGAATAATATAACTAAATATAGTTTTTGTAAGGCTTAATTTGGTGTAGGTTTCAACACAAACAAATTTTAAGACATCATAGGTGTTGGTTTCTGTATTAGTATTTTTATATCTTTTATTTTAAGACTAAAATGTTAGCTTATTTTGTATGTTAATATTCAACTAATCATTTTCTATTACATTTTCTTTGCTATGTTTTTAATATTTTTTAGGGTGCAGAAAAGCTAATTGGATTAACTTGAAATTGACATGGAACGAGGGGGAAGATCCTCTGTGAGTATATATTTATTAATTAAAATGTATACAAAGCAGTAATTTTTTTTCATGTTACTATTGAATGGAAGTTTGAATGGTTTGGGCTGTATATACATGACCAGCAGAGATGACAAATAAGCTAAAGAAGTGCGAGTCTACATACTATATACCAGATTAATACATTTAGCCTCTTTGCATTTAATTTTGAGGTTGTTGATATTAAAAATACCATAAATTATTATATTTAAATAACAAATAAATTTATAGATTTTTTTTTTATTTGAAATAAACAAAGTTAAAATATAATTTCTACGTTTTTGTTTTGTTTTCTGTTCTTATACTTTGACTTTTTAGTCATACTTACCCTTTATCCAGCTTTTCTAACCATATATATACTTTATATCAACCACTTAAGTATAATGTATAGAATATGTATAGTGGTAGTGGACAATTTAAAATAATATTATACTTTCAAATAACTATTGACAATTATTATATTACTAAGGTGCATATTAGAATTATGACATAGAGGTATGTAAAAATGCGAACTTTAAAATGTTCACCATATATTGTTAAAAAAATTAATTGCCATTTATTTTTATTTTCTAACTTTTTTATTTATCCACTCATCCACCTATTAACTAATTAATTTATCAGCTCTACACACCAATTTAATTTCGTATCACCCCATTTTTAATATTTAACTAACAATAATAATTAAATAATTCATACATTGCGCTTACACGTACCGCTATACCAAATTATTAACAAATTTCGTCAATAAAAGAGCTAATTTGCTATAAAAACCAAATTTGGCAAGTATTTATAAAATATTTTAAAAATAATAATTGATCACACGCTGTAAATATTAAAAAAAAATCCATAATCCATTTACTAATAATAGCTAAAAATCTTCTTATTAAATGTTTTTAATGCATATTGCACTTTTCTGCATCTAAAATATATAGGCATCATAAAAACCTAATTAAATATAAATATGAATAGAAAAACTCTACATACATTGAAAATTTCCTATTTTGAATTTGGCGGTTCGCATACCACGCCCTCGCGGATTCCGAAGCGCTCTCATTGGCTAGGCATATTTGTATTTTAACGTATGATCGCCCCGTGGCCCCGTCGATTCATTTAAATATGTACTTGCACTTTATATCCTGTATTGATTGTATTCAGATAAAATTATATTAGGTTTTTGAAACCGAACGGAATGGTTGTTTTGATTTTGATAGATTTAATTATACTGGTGACACGTTATTGAGTTATTTTACGGATATACCTGGTAGTAATAAAATATGTTTTGTTTTATTACTACATGCCTACCTTATAAGGGGTTTCAATTTTATTTAAAGTCTAGTCGGACCCGTCGATTTTTGTTTCGAGAGTGTGGTATTTACTTTCATACTCTTTGGGACAGTATTTTGTCTTTTGAAAAATATTTGTAGGAGCGTCTTTTGGGGGCCTATACCTATATCTCATTAATAGGAATTCCTACTAATGAGATATACGCCCCTTTAGGGAAAAATAATAGATAGGTAGGTACTTTTTTTTTCTCGCACTAAGGCATATCGCATTTTTTTCCTTAACAACCCTTATTATTTAAATAAAAATTATATTATTTTTATTCCCTATACAGTGCAAAACTATAATGTGTGTAACAAATCTCAATAACAAAATTAAGTGGAACAGTCAAAATTATGTTTGAACTCGAATTCATTTTAACTTAAAATATCGAAAAAAAGTGTTTTTTATTTTTGAATTTTTTAAAGCATTTTTTATTCAAAGTAAGAATTATTTATTTTTGCATCTATTTTTTGACTTTGACGTTGTCATAATTTTAGGTTGGAATGATTGTTGAGTAAACCAAAAAGAAAACGAAAGTTGATCCAAAAAAAATCCTAAATAACATAAAAATTCCTCTTATATTGCCTGTTGTTTACGTTGATTCTATATACCTATAGGTATCTGAACAAGATTTTTTCCGGGCATGAATTGTGCAGCGGCCTTAAGAGCGTAATCCAATTCAGCTAAGAAAATTTCAAAAATAGTACAGAAGGGTTCAAAGTAGTACAGAAGGGGTGACTTTTAGTACGATCGATTATCAATCAACGATATGGATTAGCAATCACTCAACGATATTGGAATTTATCCGGTAAAAACTGCGCTGAAAGCCTTTTCTGGATAGATGAGATCTAAGAAACTAGCGCTTTTTTAATATTATTTTTTTATAAAATTGTTAGTTAATGGATTAATCTAGACATCTGTAGAATCAATTTTTTGAAATTTAAATTCTAAACAGCTAAAATATAGCGTTGAAAATTACCTTAATTTTCTGTATGTTTAAGCATTGTTTTTAATATGATTTTAGGCCTAATTTAAAAAAATAAAACTACAGAAGTCTAGTTGAAGGCTTGTCCTTTCTGAACAAATATTTTAAAACCCCATATCAAAAAACCTTTTAGATTCTTAGATCTCATCTATCCAGAAAAGCCCTTTTTTGGCCAATTTTCGCAGGCGTATGAAGCCTCTTTTTTTGGGCGACTCTCTGTTTGCAAGGTTGGCGCATCAGCTAAGTAGAAGTAGAAGTAGTTCAAAAGTCAAAAAGTTAGTGCAATATTTGAAACAATCAAAATGTACAGTCAACAAAATTGAAAATGTCCCTCGCTCCGTGGCTCTTTACCCATTTACACGTAATTTAAGCACAATTTGGCTACACTGTATGAATGAAGAAAGTATAGCGGCATTTTTCGAAAATAAGTAACGGGGGCTGATGCGGGGGCAGCTTATGCGATCGATCCCATTATAACATTGTGTATAAGGTACCATTGTAAATTTTAAGATCTATTTTTAAGGAGGATTTTTCCATAGTAATTGACGGCACGGGGATGCAGGTAAAATGTATAAGGTGGTAATTATAAATAAATTTGATGGTAAGTAGAATTGTACTGTCTTTTGTGTTTATAGTGCCTCGAGTCTATTTACGTGTTTAATTTTTTTTTTTATTTTTTAAAGTGTTTTATGTAATATTTTTTCATAATGCCAAGATTGCCTGGAGAGAGGGAGAGTATCATGGAAATTCGTACTAGAATTATTGTTATGCATGAGATGGGTGCCACCTTACGAAAAATAGCAATGGCTACGGATCTTTCAGTAAGTTTTTTTTGTATGCATTTCGTTTAAATTTTTTGTTAGGTAAAATCTATTTAACCTAAACTATGAAATTTGTCAAAAATCTTCAAAAATTCTCTTTAACTTTCATTTAGAAAAAAAAGGTTTGTTTTTATACGGAACCAACTTTTTTTGATATCCCGAAATAAGCTAATAAATTTAATAGATCAAAAACGAAAATTATTATCTCATCGTCCTAAGAATCTATTCAAATAGGAGTGATTTCGAGGGTAATTTATAATTTTTTCATTAAATTTTTTATTTAGAAAAATAGCTGAAAATTACATATCTTAAGTTTAATTTATCGATAGATATGTAAAAAAGTTATAAAACTTACCTATATTTTTTAACAAAGAAAAATATACATGTAATTGGATCTATCAAAATCAAAAATGTTTTTGTTTTATTTTTAAAGTAAAATCATTTTAGATATGATTGATTGTTTTTTTTTTGAGGTAGTATTTTTTAAATCCAAGCAACCCTTATACAGGGTGAGTTTTTTAAAGTGTTGCAACGCGATATCTTAAAAACATTCAAGTTTTTTCTAAATATTTAAAAAACGAAGGTTTAGTTTTTTTTAGATAAGAAAATAAATTTAATGCAGTACCATACCCTAAAAAAAGTATTAATGGGTTTAAAGGTTTCTCAAAAACGGTAGTCGAATGTAGTATAGATTGGCGATATTTTGAATTTTAAATTTAATATCTGACTTACTACTGCACCAGTTGAGGGTTAAGGGGAGTGGCCCTATTAAAAAATGTTTATTAAAATAATATTTAGTCCAAAACGCACCGTGAGCCAATCCACTACCGCATTATTTGTATCCATCTAGTATATTTTTATATCTGTATTATTAATGTATTTATTATTATACCTGTGAATGGGTTTTTTTATGCCAAATTTAAGCTTTACCTCGTTAATTATATTTATTCGATTTAGTAATATGATACATATATATATGCATTTTACGATATTAGACTGAGCTTTGACATAGGTAATTTACGAAAAAGAAGAGAAGAATTCTATCGCCTGCTTTTATTATAATTTAAAATAATTTTGTCTCTTCGCGCCGGTTGTTATTTTTAAATATGAAGGTTTTATAAAAGTCATAGCAAACATTTTAATCTGAAATATTTTCATTTTGAAAACTTTGTCAATATTTTCGCTTTATTTGCTTTTCACCATATATTAAAAAAAGTTGTCATAGAAATATATTTTGACGTAACGCTCTGAATGTTTTAAAAAAACACCAATAAATAATATAAAATTATATTATTGTTAAGAGACGCTGTTATTGCTTTTTTAGTACCTACTTTATTAACTTATTCTTAATAATAAAATATTTACTGCTATTTTTTATCTATACCTATACATATTGGCCACCCCTTTGCTAAACTGTTGTCACTAACCTAATAGTATAATAGATATCTATTTAATTAATTAATACTAATTACTGCATTTGCTTTTAAACAGCTCAAACAAGTTAGACGCTGGATCCAACGTCAAGAAGCAGAAGGGCATGTAGAAACCAGACAACATCCTGGAAGGAAACCTGTATTGACCGAAAATATGAGAGAAGCTATTGTTACCCAAGTAAGAAATAACCCTTTCACAAATAGCCGGGTGGTCAAAGAAACCATGAACTTGGATGTTAGTATGCAAACAATTAGGAATACTCTTCGTTCAGCTGGAATAAATTGTAGACGACCAGCCAAAAAGGCCAAATTAACGGTCGACAACGCAGAGCGAAGGCTTAGGTTTGCTCAAGAAAATATTGACCGAGACTGGTCAAATGTGGTATTTACCGAAAATAATAGTTCCGAAATTTCTTCGGATATAAGGTCCCATCAATTAGTGTGGACACCTACAAGTACCAGATATGATTCCCATTATGTCGAAGAAACTGAAAAAAGCGGGATAATAACATTGTCATTATCGGGTTGGATGACCCAAAATGGACCCGGAATGCTGGTAACCACGCCACCCCAAATGAATTCCGCGGACTACGTGGACATTTTGGAAAATTCTTTTCTGCCTTCATACAGAATATTATATCCGGCTGGACCAATATCCTTTATGCACGATAATTGTATTGTCCAAATCATACCTCCCGTATGGCGAGAACATGGTTTGAGGAACATCCGGAATTTAATTTAATTCCATGGCCATCCAGAAGCCCCGACTTAAACCCCATCAAAAATTTGTGGGCTGAAATGGTGAATTCTTGGGATACTTTTAATCAAGGCCAAATTAGATCGAAGGAAACGTTACTAGCCCACGCTCAAAGAGTTTGGGAATCTTTCAGAGGGAGACCCGATTTTAGTAATTACGCGGGATTAATGCGGAAAAGGCTGCAACAATGCATTGACGCAAATGGTTTTTATACCAAATATTAATTAAGAAGCCATACCAATACCAAATGCACCCCGTGATATTAAATAATTATTAGTTAAAAAAAAAGGTATAAGTTTCGAAAAAAACACAATACGTAGGCTATTTAAAAGTTTAAATAAAAAAAGTATTTTTATTGTAGATTTAAATTGTAATTATACTTACTAAAGCTTGTTAGGAGTAGTATTGAATGTTATTATTTGTTATTAAGATGTTATACTTAAAGAACTGTAATTTGTCATTAAATAGGAAATAAAATTTTCGCTTTGAAACTGACCTTTGATCCATTACTTATACGTTTTATAAGGTTTAAAAAAAAAGTAAATAAAAAAAGATACGGGACTACTACAATTAAAGTTTAGTAATTAAAGTTAACTTCGCTTCAATAAAAAAAATATAAAAAATAGTTTTTTATTCAAGAAGAAATCACGAGAGTGCCTTATTTACAAACGGAAATATTACTTTATTCATCACTTCAGTAAAAAAGTGTGCTTTACTCATGAGAACCACATATATTTTTTTCTACCTCTTACCAAAATTAAGACATAAACAATTTAAAATATGGATTTGCCGAACAACATTTTGGGCTAATCGAACAAGTGGGGACAATTTTGAATAGTTTTTGTAAAAACAATGTCCACTTAACTTGATAATGAAAAAAAAAATTTCAAAAACGCAAACTAACTTTCTTAATATGCAACTTTTACTATACGAGTATAGGCAATTTTTGGTATATCAACCAACTTCTTTTGACGAGTTCTACACCCTGTATTTTTATATAGGTATACTTATAAATAAAATGTGAGGAAAAAGAAACAAAAATCTTAATTTTTTTCCCATATTATGGTAGTACTTGGTACTTAGTTTTACAGCGCTAGACAGGGTATTCCAAAATAAGTAGTTTTGGTAGTATCTCAGCTCGTATTACGTTATTAATGCTAGGAGGCGGTGCTAACCATAGCGCGCTATTTTTTATGAAACCTTTAATGTTTTAAACAGGTTTGAGTTCGCGTTTTTCATTTCCTAGACACAGGATGAAAGAGAAAAATCTTAACATATACCTATCGTTTCTGCTGTAGCACTTAAAGTTTCTATTATTATAATGTTTCCTTTTTTTATGATTACCTATATTTTGGTTTACACTTACTAGTTTGGTTTACACTCACTACTGGTTGCTGCCAGAATTAAAAAACAATTATTTTATCATAGAATTACATCTGATTGTTTACTTATTTTTAAATACACACCATATATTTAAAAATAAAAAAAACAAATAGGTATTTTCTTAAATTATATTATTTTATACAATAACGCACACTTTAAGAGTAAAAAACAATTTAAAATTTAGATTGGTATTTTTATTTAAGTTGCATTTTAATTTTTCAAATGTTGGGTGAGTAATATAAAGTAATACTTTGATAAAAAAAAATTCAAAGAAAACATCGATTAGGATTTTTATGTAATGCATAAAAAAGTAAAAACGATTTTTTTTTCTATTTATTTTGACAACAAGCAGCATTTGACAACAAAAATATAGGTTGTGAAAGATCAAGCAAAAAAATTATAATTTGGAAATAAATTTGGAAAAAAATAATAATATAGTGTCACAATAAAAAAATAACTGAAGGTAATATCTCACAAGTGATGAACCAAACAGAATTTTGAAGAGCGCATTTAGCCAACGTATAAAACACTATAGCGCATTGTCCTAAAAACTTTACATAAGGAAGAAAAACAAACTGATTGATTTTTTTAATATCAGCTTGCACGGCCACAAAAATTTTCGAAATGTCCCATTGCAAAAACCCCATCTACTGAAAAATCAGTTCCGTCACCCCTGCCTATTTATACACGACTAAACTCGATCGATACTCTACACCACAGAACACAAATATATAGAGAAGTGGTGGTTGCATACAAACTGAAAGAAATTCTTCTGACAAATCAGCTAGCGGCCTCTCGCTTGGCAGCGGAAACTGTTGTAACTAACTTGACAGTTTGACGTGTCTAATTGGACCAATCGATATGGTATAAAGGCGTGGCCAAATTAAGGCGGGAAATCACATTTGATTTAATCTCAGAATCTTATCATTTAATCGTAATATCTAAAGCAAACGCCTAATCAAAAAGGTTACTCATAGAGAAAAGAGCTTTTTTGTTTAGGTGTTAGCATCAGATATTGATCTGAACAAAAATAAAACTTTTCAGCTTTATTTTACATATCTGAATAGGTTAATTTACTGCAATAATCACGAAAGTGTACTAACAATAGTGTACGACATATCACCAATTGGACAAATGGAAATAAAACAATGTTTTTTTGCTTTAATACATTTATTATTTAATTTTCCTGGAAAAAAAAATTACTTAAAATGATATACATAATATTCAATAATTCATAATAACAGACATTATATAAATTAGAATTAATCTAAAAAGGTTTAAAATTATTTTGTTAGCACTGAACTACCCTAATTTTATACAGATTAGAAAAGGTTGTCAACATTTTTCTGCTATTTTCTCATAATACATCTAAAGGCATTCCCATTAGGTTAATAATATCCTCATTTTATTAACACATAGAGTCAATAGAGGATGAATTATTCTTATTTAATATGTACTTGTATCTGTTTCCTAAAGAAAAATTAAACAGATTTTAAATTATAATCTAAATATTAATTTTTAAAATTAATTAAAAATTCTATAACAGAGTATTATCGAAAGAAACAATATATCCATCAACAAAACAAAATAAACTCTTTCAAAATGAAAACAACTTTTTAGTATAAACATATATCACTTACATAGAATATATTTGTTGGTCTCTTATAATACTAACAACATATCTTGGAACTATAATATTACTAAAAACTTAATTCAAGGATAGATGTTTACATAAAATAAAAAGAAACTCTTAAAAAAACTGATGTAAGAAATGAATGAATGAATAAATGAATGTTGTAAGAAAAACATTAATTCTGATCCATTCCGGGTGCTCAGGTCTCTTAGCCGCTATGCCTATATCCTGTCTCAGTGAACACAGGAAGTGGTATGATACGAGCAGGAAATAAAATAAAAAAATAGACAGTGCAAACCTTATAAATCAACTTACTAAATGATTCATGTAAAAAAAAAAAGACAAAATAAATGTTTAAATAAATATGTATTGTAGTGTAAAGCCAGGGGTAAGTATCAGCATTATTAAAATTTGTGGAGAACTGATCAGAAGAAATTCTATAGCTCAAAGTCTTAATAATATTTACATTGCATATCCCTCTCCATGTTTTTCTTGTAATATGAACTGAAGGAAATTTAAAAAATCTTTTATTACTGTTTTCAGAAACATTTAAAATATAAATACTCTTACATCAAGGTCGGGAAAATTTCAATCAATTTTTAATTGTTGAAGAGAAAATGAGAGGCCAGACATTTTGTAATATGTATTTATAATAATCAAGTTAAAAATTAAATAGTTGAAAAGTAAAACTCATTGAAATCAACTTAATTTGATTTTATTAAAGACTGAAGATTGACAATACAAAAACATAAAGTAATAAATAAAATCAGATTTTCTTACCAGAAACCTGGAATTGCTTGCCGCAAATTAATTAAAACACTACTCCCAATATTGAAAGAGAACTTTTTAGAAAAAAGGTCATAAATTTAAAATCACATCCTTAAAACAAATAGCAAACTCAACCCACGCTGGCATTCATTGAAAATTGAAATGAAAAACAAAACAAACTCAAATGGTATGACAATGACAAATGATGTTCTATCAGTCAATGTCAACAACTTTCTGTCAGCTCCCTGTCAATTTTGCCAAGCAAGATGGCCGATATACGATTCCGATTTTCGCCATACAAGTTTCATCCATGTGCTCTACACCCTAACGCCCGCCGTACGCTACTCCTCAGTCAAAAGCCATGTTGCCAAATTGTAAGGCAACGAAGTCCGAGAGCAGATGCGAGGGACATTTTCAAATTTGCCGACTGTACATATATTTTAGATACGGGCCAAAGATGAATAAAACTGTTAAAAAACAGATTTTATTAATACTAATATACCTAAAATAACTCAATTAACGTATCACCAGTAAATCTATCTAAATTAAAACAACCTTTCAGCCTCGAAAAACGTTTTATTTATTATACAGGTACAACAATTGTAATACAATTTTAGCGATGGCTTGACGGGGCCACGGGGCGATAAGGCGTGTTGCCAGAGCCATATTTTAGCGAATAAGCGCCTATAAGGCCAGGCGCAAAATGAGACGCAGCTAGAAGTTGAATAGTTGAATAGTATTTTTTCGCAGCGTGTCGTGACGCAGTTTTAGTTGAACGTGATCCTGCGGAACGCAGTGTCATTGCCGCAGTTTTGTACATTATTCACGGCACAGAAAACAGACCAAGGATAGAAGACAAACCTCTGAATAAAGTTCTGCGGAACAAAACGCCACAAAAACGGTGGATGCGATCCGAACTAGCAAAGATACCTGTAAAAATGTATACCGGCCCCTTCACCAAATATGGAGAAATGAAAATTAAAAATCTGTTGAAATAATAATAGACAATATTAATTAATTTCCCTATAATATTTCAATCAATATTCAGGTAACCTGAAGAAATATTATTACATTTCTTTTATAATTCCAGTTTACCTCCGAACATCAATTGAACTATTATAGAAAAATTAATTTTTGTTGCCTATTATTATTTCAATCAACGATCTGAAAAAGACATTATCAAGAACATAAATAAAATTCAAATATAGAACTAACAAAATATTTATTAAAATAAGTAAAAATCTTAAAATCAATAAGTACTACATAATAATATGCATTTACACGGTATTATATTTTAAATTTAAAAATATGGAGGTGAATTTTCGACTTATCATTTCTTGGCGACCTTTTGTAAGTATTGTCTATTTTGCATTATGTCTATGCCAAATACATAACATACATGCAGAAAAAAACAGTTGTCTCTGATACATGTACGTTTCTGTGATTTCACGAATAATAATTTATTATTGGTGAAGATAGATATAATAATATACATCATTTTATCTAGGCTGATAATTATATAGAATTAAAAACTACTATAATAATAATATACAGTTTGGTCAATTTAAAATAAGAAAGTTGAGTACGCATAAATGCAGAACATAAATATATGAAAATAGATCTTTTTCATTTATAATAATAATAATAAACCGTCTTTATTAAATTATAAATACACAAATATAAATTTACAGTATATAAATGTAATGAAAATTAAATAATTAAATAAAACACTATAATATAAGCCGTAGGCTACTCTACTTAATCCTATGTATGTTCAAAATATGGTTTTTGACTTCTTTACTTTTGTCGAGATAAGTATTTTTGATGAGCTAGAACTTTAATAGGGTCGATATTGAATTTGTTTGAGTTTAGAGATAAACAGTTGCTAAATTTAGAATCCCCTTTTAAAACTTTATTTATATTTCGACACCACCAGCAGTGGCGTGTCGTGAGGTTTGTGCCAGGAGGGGCACAGTAAAAAAATAAATTTTTGCAATGCCACGCCTAAAACTCGTTAAAAAATTATTTCTTTTTTTTTAATAATGATATCATATGAAACAAAAAAAACGAAAACAATGGCACGTTTTGAATAAAAGTTTACCTATCTCTTTTACCTAAATTGAATCCAGGATCGATTGAACTCGACGAAAAAAAAACTGTAATATCAGAGTAGTCTTTTAATATCATATAAGTCAGTTCACTAAGAATAAAGGTATTTTTTTAGTACGAGAAAGGAACCATAAAAATAAGGTAAGTATTTACTATTTACATGGATTATTGTTATATTTAGGTATATTTTAGAATACTAATTTCGAGATAATTTTATTATAATAACATATTTATACATTATAAACAAGCGAGAGGAGCTATTTTTTAAAACAGAAATCCGCTCTACGGTCCTTCATGGAAATAAATTTTTCTAATACTTTGTTATCAAAATTATTTATTTCATGCACCAAATTTCGATTAATGGACATCAGAGCCAGAGCATTTAGTCTATCATTAAGCATGGTATTTCGCAAAAATGTCTTTATGCGTTTAAGCGTAGAAAAAGTACGTTCTGCTTCTGCCGTGGTCATTGGAGTTGTCACGATAATTTTTATTTTTAATATTTTTGACGTTTCAATAAACGTCTCATGAAGGGTGTTGTCCATGATAAATGAAAGAAGATTCCTCGCTTCAACATTTTCTTTTAAATCATCTCTCGAATAGATTACCTCTAATTCTGTTTTTAGCCTTGATTTGGGCAGCATTGGATAAAATGAAGCTACATCATCTAAAACTGCTACAGGAAACTTTTTGAAAATTCTGAATATTTTTCTGTATTAAACAGGTAAGCGGCTTGCAAATGACCCCGATAGGAAAAACGATCCTTCATTTGAGTTGTAATTGTATCACAAATTTCTTTGGCAATAACACTTCGAAAATTATCATCGGTTCGTCTTCTCTTAGGCGTAGGAAATTCGGATTCGACAATCTTTTGAATCGAATCAGTTTCATTTCGGATATTAGAAATATTTTTCTCAAAAATTAACAATTCTTTTTGCAACTGAACGCTGTCTTTATTTTTAGATTGAAGCTGATTGTACAGTATGTCAACGTGTGGTAAAATTCTGTGAAGTGTTAACCAAAATACAAACTCTGGATCTTCCAATGCTCTTCATAGACCGGAAGTTTCATTTGACGTAACGCCTTTTTCACACCTACTTTCAATTTCTTCAAACACTTCTATAAGTTTTTCGCGATTTTTATAAACAAAATTAACTGTGCGAATATTATAGTTCCATCTAGTAACAACCGCTCTTGGTAATCTTTTATTAATGATTTCTTGTAAAACGTCACCCCGATGAGATGAGTTTGAAAAAAAAACGGGTATTGCTGAGAGATTACTAAAGAACACGCGAACTTTAGCGTTTTGTGATGCCGATTTCTGCATTATTAGGTTTAATTGATGGGCATAACAATGAATGAAATGAGCATTTGGGTATTTTTTTTTAATTTGAGCTTGAACACCGTTATTGATCTTCTATGCATGTTTTTAATCCAGTAGCTGTTTTATCTGTAACCCTTAAAAAAAAAACAAAAATCCTTCATAAAAATACCTTAATATTAACATCATTTGACAATAATTCGAGACATCAGTGGTTTCGTCGCATTGGATTGATAAATAGTCAGCATTTTCAATTTGGTTGCAAATTTCTTCTCTACATACTTGTAACATACTATCGAGAATTTCGTTTTGGATAATATTTGAGGTCCCTTTAAAAACAGTAGCCGTATGCAAGTGTTCCTTTAATGTATTGTCGAGCTCTACAGTAAAGTTAATTAGCTCTTAAATATTCCTTGATTTTCTGAGGATTCTCTTTCATCATGACTCTAAGTGCTAGTTCAAAAGCACTACAAAATTTTACACAACTAATTAGCCTTTTTAAATTATGACGATTTTTCTCGACCTTATCATTATGTAAAATAATACTTTCTCTGTAAGCGGAGCTTAACTGTGTCATAATATTAACCTTACCGAGTATAGCTAAAGCAGTGTAAGAATTGATGTGGTCACGAGACGATTCATGTTTTCTCATTTTCTCAGGAAGATAGTGTAAATCAATGATTCCTTTCCTTGCCCAGTTGGATTGGAGTCCATTCTAGAGTCAGCTTTAAAAAACAACAGACACGGGAAACAGAATAACAAATTTCTTATTTCACACCCACATATCCACTTATTTTTTTCATAAATATCCTTTGAAAATCGTCGGGTAAAAGATCTGTTCTCGGCTTTTCGCGTACTAGTTTGCGTTAAATTTAAATTTGACAAGGGCCTTCCCAGTTCTTTAATTTTGACCTTATCGGCCAACGGCAGTCTATCAAAATTGTTCAGGCAATAAATACAGGCCTCGTGCATGCTCGCGCGGCCCAGCCATATGTTTCAATCTTCTTACGTGCGCACGTACCAACGAGGACGAAGGGTTAGAGATAAGAGCGAATGTGATGGTTAGATACGATTTTTTTTAGTTTAAATTTTTACTTAGTAACATAATGTAAAATGTAAAAAAAAATTGGTGTTGCACATTGTCTTGGAGGAGCGCGCGGCCACGCGGCCTTATGGAGCAACCACCACTGACCACCAGAATAAAGCACATTTAATAATCAGCTCACAAACATGATCACCTAAATTATGAGATGGACAATCAAGTATTCCAAAACTAAGAGTTTATCTTAAATATTTAAAAAGAATTTTTGATACATGCTGTTTAAAACAATTCCTTGGAATCAAATAAGATAATATTCCAAGAGATTTGGATATTAGATAATTTAAAAAATTACCAGGTTTGACTAAATGTGTTCCTTCATATTGTCTACACTCTAGTACCTCACCATCCATACGCGTTCCATCGCGATATAATAACTTGTTTTTGCAAGTAAGACAAAAATTAGGTTTTCCCTTGAAAAGAACTTTTGCAATATAGCCGCTTATATAAACTATTATATTCGAAGTTATCTTAGTTTGTCTGTTTAAATGTATTTGCTTAGGCACTTCTACTATGTCAATGGAATTAATATTTTCCAAAGCCATTATATCAGGTTCCACCTCATTTGTTAAAAAACATCTTAAGTCGTCTAAAGATTCTTCACAAGAATCTTTAATACAGTTAGATACAGGAAAGTGTGCAGCCAAATAATTATTAACTAACAATGTCTTGAAAGATGTTGTGAAGTGACTTACATTTACATAATGAACTTGTAAGTAGCACTATTAATATGTTTTAAGAGGTTTTTAAAATCTGTGGAATTGACATATTTTTCGGCATTACCTATTCTCTCTTTGTAAGATTTAATTTTTTTTTCCATTCCATATATTTCACTCCTCCAAGATGTTAATTTGGTATATAATTTTTTTTTGTTGTCAACTCAATGAAACGACGAACATTTAAACTTTTTAATGAAAACCTTGTTTCTTCAAGACCTAAAAACATATTTTTTAAATATTCAAATAATGTATTTGTTTAAAGAAATATCAATAAAATTGGCATTAAAAAAAACGAATAAGAACTAGTGAAAATTAAATAAATATAATAATAATAAATTACTTATATAAAATAGATACAATAATTGTATACATATGTAAGTATACTCACGTTTCTTAGCAGATTCCTTTTTCCTTGAGGCATTAGGTACAATTTGTAATGGTACTTTTTCAATATCTATTTAATTGTTGGAATTTTCTATTATAGCATCAATTATTTCCATATAAGATGAGGTATTTTCTGGAATATCTTTTTAATTTAAAGCATATGAGGATTTCTCATCAGCTATTTCCATAGGTACCTCTAAGATATTTTCTACCACATTAGTTTGGCTGATAGGTTCTAAAAGATTAGTAACTTTAGAACATATATGGACCCATCGACTTTAAAAAAAATGTATTATATATTTTTAGATACATATGAAGGTCTAATAATTTTTTGGTGGGAAGTGCTAAAAAAAACTTTTGGGAAAAGGCAATAAGCAGTACTTGTTATTTTAACAAATGTTGAGTAAAATGAAAAGGTTTTAATTAAAATATAAACAAAATCCAAATCTAATTGAAACATAATTAAGTATTAAAATGCATTAATTTAAAAGCATGGTCGACGTCTTCTCAACGTTAATTTTAAAAATAAATATTTCAATAATTATAACATTAATTCGTTAATGTCATCATTAGTTAATAATCATTATGTAAAATATATATTTAAGCCATTTCATATATAAAAAGCAACAAAAAATATGCAGAAAATATCAAAAATGTATAAAAATATATTCTATTCTGAATTTTGAAGAAATCTTACCTTTTGCATAATATGTGACATTTATTATATGTCCTTTATTGCTTAATAATAGCTCAGCATTATAAGCACCATACCCTAAAAAATAAGTATTGCTTTAAATATAAAGTTGCTTCCCAGATAATATAAATTAATGTAAATAATTTTTACTCTCAGAAAATCAAGATGTTAAAATTAATTTATTTTTATAAATAAGACCTACATATATAAACAATCTTGCAAAAACATGTTTTAAAGCAAATTAAAATGATTCTATTAAAACTTAAGCCTCAAAAATTAATATGATATTTTGAACCTCTCCTCACATAATTTAATGAATCCCTATATAAAGTTGATACCTAAACCAAAATTTTATTGTTTTGAATGTTTTAATCCGCATCTCAAACTCAGGATTAAGTCATATCACTCTAAAAGATATGACTAATTTTTTTATAAAGTACTTACTTGATGCTTTATCATTTGTTTTCAAGTTTAAAATCTCTAGCTTTTCATATTTTTTAAAATCAACTAAAGACAGATCCATTATCTTTAATATTTGAAAAGCTGCTCTCAGAAACAACAATTTGAGGTAAGTATGTAAATCTTACTAAATAAATAAGATTTACATATATATTCTTTTAATAGTAATTCATTCATTTACTTACCTTCAATGTTAAGAGCAGGTATTGCTGCTCTTTTGAGTCCTCTCTTACTGGTTGGCACTTCTCCAGTTCTTGCAGTACTCTTCAAAGTGATAATCGCAAACATAAAAACAATTATAGATTTATTCCAGGGATAACAATGATAATTACATACATTGTATATTTCTGGATCATTTTTTGGAAATCTATGCCTCTTACCATCCTGATTCAGACACCCAGCTACACAACATTTTTTTGGGTGTGATTGAGCAGTAGAAAACATGATTATTTATAGAGAAACTAAAATTTTAAAACCTTAATATTAAAATAAAAGAGAGTATATATAATCTTACCTGAAAACTAGGTCTTTATTAAACAAATAATAATAGTTTTGTAAATTGCAACCCTAATCTGGAAACTCACCACAGGTTACAGCACTATAATCTATTCTATAATGTCCTGTTAGTTTGTTTTTTAAATAATAAAACACAACACAAATTGTCACAACAGTATATAATAAGAAACTAATCACTATTCACATAAAAAGAAAATCTATTATGCGGATAAACATCATAAACTCGCACAAAAATATGAATTCCAAATGTTTTCTGTAATTCCCAGCCAACTACCAGGAAACGAAAAGTAAGCACACATTTTTGCATATAGTGCTGCCATCTGTCAGTCAAAATAGAAAACCGAAAATAAAATGGGACAGTGTTACTAGCGCCAAAGTGGACGCGATCCGAACCTTTCCCGTGGCGCAAATCCCCATTTATGCTTTTTTTCTATTTTCCTCTTTGTGTTCATCCATCCTATACAATTTTGTAGGATATTTGTAAATAAGTTTTTTATAACTTAAGACAGATTCCCAAGAATAATAATGCCGAGAATAATACATATATTTATTACGGTGAAAAGAAAATCACAAGCTTGTGGACAGGGTTTTTTATTCCCAAATTTTTATAAAATAAATTTTTTTTATAACACTTTGGGAATAAAAAACCTGTCCACAAGCTCGTGATTTTCTTTCCACCGTAATTCATCAATGGACATGATTTGAGCAAACTAACATATATATTTATTTTACAAATCTAGGTATAAAGGGGTGTGCAGTGTGCAGCCCTGACCGAACATTTTAAACAGAGAGACGGAAGACCAGGACAGAGTACGTAGCGGTGCGGCGCGCGCGACCCGCTTGATAATTGCTTCTATCTCTCTTTATTAAACGTTTGGTCTGGGCTGCACACCCCTGTATACATAGTTCACGTATTACATAATACCCAATGTAGGTATTTTTTATATTTCAGTTCTCGAGAGACACCCATATATGTATTGTGCTTAAGTTAATAAGTACCATGCCTAAAAATCCTATTATGTGCTTGGAACCCCATTGTGAGAAATTATTTTCTACACAATCAAGTTTAAATCAACACAGAAAAAACATTCATGGATTATCATCTGCTATAATAGCAGTATGGCAGCAATGTTAGAAAATATAAGTGCTTAGATGAAGGGTGTAATAATATATATTTTAAATTTAACAGTGATCTTCGGCATCATCTTTCTAAAACTCATAATCAACCAGAGTTTAGGCAGTTTTCATTAACAACACACCAAACATATGTAGGTAATGTAATAGTACTAATTTGCATCATGTAGGTATACAAATTTATGTATTTTTCTCATTACAGACTTTCAAAGATGGTTGCAAAATGAATGCAAACTATTGCAAGTGCAATATTTTAAAAATACTGGTGCTAAAAAGGCTTGTGAAGGATATGAAAATATATACCTAGAGTGTGTACGATCAGGTAACTTATTTTTCCATCTTAAAAGGCATTATTTTAAATTTGTTTTATAATTATAGGCATTAATCGAAGGATCACTTCTAATCGCAAAAGAGCATCAAAAAGTCAAGGTACTGCCAAAATAAATTATGGATATACAAGCCAAATTATAGTAAAAAGAAATATAGAAACTGATGAATGTGTGGCCAACTATTTTAAAAAACATTATGGGCACGAAAAAGAAATACAGTATTTGAAGATTCCAGAGTCAGATCGGCAGAGTATAGCCTCAAAACTACTTTTAGGAGTACCCCCTTCCAAGTAAGATGATAACATAATGTTTTTATTGCTATTTTTAATTATCACATTTTTTAAAAGAATTTTAGAATCTGTAAGAGACAACATTGAGGGCCCTGAACTAAGTAGGATTGATTTACTCTCATTGCAAGACATTCATAATGTGAAAAACTCTTTTAAAATTAATATTATGGAAGGATGTTACCATCAAACAGATTCTGAGAGTATTCGAATATGGGTTGAGAAATGCAAGGCAGGACAAAATATTCCAGTAATTTTTTATAAACCACAAAATTCGGTATGTCCAGATTCTATGTTAAATCCAGAAGATTTCTGTTTAATTTTTATAAATCAGACACAAAAGGATCTGACAAAGAAATTTGGACATCATGCAATTTCTATAGACAGCACCCATGGGCTTAATGCTTATGATTTTGAGCTTACAACAGTTTTGATAATTGATGACTTCAAGCAAGGTTTTCCCATTGCGTTTATGTTTATCAACCGAAAAGACACCCTTATTTTTACACTGTTTTTTCAGAAAATAAAAGAATCAGCTGGAGTCATAAATACGCAAACATTTATGACAGATATTACTCCTATTTTTTACAATGCTTGGTGTGTTATCATGGGTCCGGTAGGTAAACAGATTTATTGCTCTTGGCATTTAGATCGCGCCTGGCGCAACAATTTAAATAAAATTAGGGATATTGAGACAAGGAAATGGGTGTACAAGTCTTTAAAATATATTCAGCAAATTAAAAGTATTGACGAATTTAACAGTTCTTTATTAAATTTTAAGAACGCAGTTTTGGAAAATGACTTATCTAAAGAATTTGGCCAATATTTTTTAAATAATTACTATCACATTCCTACAAAGTGGGCCTATTGTTATAGGGTGATGGCAGGAATCAATACCAATATGCACCTTGAGGCAATGCATAAAGTCATTAAATACACATACCTTAATGCAAAAAAAATTAAACGCCTTGACAAAACTGTACATGTTTTGGTAAAGTTTTTGCGAGATAAAACACTCGACAGACTTATTAAATTAATCAAGGGAAAAAATACAAGTCACACAACTCAGATTCATGCGAGACATAGGTCAGCATTAGCCTCGAAATATGAAATTAAAAAGATTGCAACTGACTCTTGGCAATTAACATCAAAACAAAGACCTTATCGTGAACATATCGTACAAAAAGTATTAGACAATATTTGTTGTGGCATTCAATGTAATTTTTGTAAAATTTGTATTCACACGTATGAATGCTCATGTACTGAATATACTATACAAACGGTTATGTGTAAACACATACATACCATAAACCTGAATTTTGATAAAAATATGAACCGGACTATCTCCTTAAATGCAACTGAAGAAATACAAAATTTAACGGCAAATATTTCTGTCGCTCCAAATGAACAAAATTTAACTTTATTAAAAGAAGGTACCATATCATCATTACTAGAAGCTTTAAAGGATCTTCAATCTAATGAGTACACAGAAACCCAATATAAATGTATTCAGGAACACTTAAATGCCATAAAGTCGACGACTACGTTGACTTCTCAAATAGAAGAATTTCATCAAAAAGGAGAAGAATTGATTCGTAATGCCAATATTGAGAAACAACTTAATTTTTATACTACCAAGAAAAAAAGGAAGTTACAAGATAATTCAATTCAGAAGCCAAGTCAAGATGAAATTGATGTGATAAAGGAATTGATTTTCGGAGATCTGGTTGTATCTAGAAATACAGAAAATGACCATTTATATTGACAATTATGTATATTTAATAATATTGTCTTGATATAGCTAATATTATAATGAAAGCAATAAAATTACCTATACATAATTATACACAGTGTCTCTATATAGTTTTTGGGTTCTAATATACAGTCTGTCCAAAATTGGTGATGCATGTATAGCTATCTAGCTATCTTCTAATTATAAATTTCGATCTTCTAATTTAATATCTTCTCCTCATTATAATTTTAAACGCAATATAAATGAAAATAAATAAATAATCTCGTTAATAAATTTAAGTAGATATAATAATGTACCTACCTATTAATATAAAATTAAGCAAAATAAAATGCTGCGAATGCATTTTATTGTCTTAATACAATAAAATTATTTCATTATATTATTATTACAGGAAAGAAAAACTTATTCCGTAGCTAATTTTATACTTGATTAGTTTAAAGAATAAAAATGGTTCTATTTCATTTTTAAACCATATAATTATTGTTATTGAATGCTAGGTACCTTCATGTTATCATGTACCTGCATGAGTTATATTGGTACAATCTTTAATTTAATTTTATTTTTTAACTTTTAATAATTATCTTATACATATTAATATTATATATATATAATATGTAGACATCTTTTAAAACATCACAAACGTATATACCTAACGCACATTTAGTTACATTTTCATTCTTCCCCACGGAAAAGTCCCCAATAAGTCCGTATTAAAGTATTAATAAAAAATTTAAATATGCTATTTATCAATTTTTATCCTTCATTATTTATTCGAAATCGACTTGCGCAGGCGCTTGTTCCGTACCGAACCGAGCCGACGAAAAACCCGAGTGTGTGCCGAATCGCGGTACAGATTCCTACATTTAAGCCCTCCTAAAAATATGGAAGAAAAACTAATCGAAGCCGTGCGAAATCGACAAGTTTTATAACGATACAAGTCATGTAGACTACATGAGGACAAATCTAAAAACTGAAAAGTGGGAAGAAATCGCTAAAGAAGTCGATATGAAAACTGGTAAGTTTATTTATTTATTATAAATTGTATATCTTAGTACTTCCCTCTAGCAACACTTTCTCTTTGCCAAGGTACCGTTCCCGCATATATTTGAATATTGTTTATATTATATATTACCCTCAAAATTACCACTGTATATTATACACATATCATTTCCAAACTTACCAGGATGGAATTTTATTACATGCTTCTTAAGGTTTGAATATTGTGAAAATGTTTTCAAGCACTTGTTACAGACCACCTTTAACCGCCTTCATTGGGGCAACATTCACCAAATCTAAAAATTATAAAAAAATATATCTTGTTAAAATTGTTTAAACATATTTTATCAATAAACTTACCAGAATGGAACTTTTTTGCATGAATTTAGGGGGACCGTTGACATAAAGGATAGTGGATTTTGCAAAAAAAAAAATTCATAAGAAAGTACTTATTTTAAATAGTACATTAAAAGAAAAAAAAATGCGGTAAATGCACTTTTGTAACAATTATTTTAGTTTAAAATGGGCAAAAATTTACTTATGTATTCTCTTTTTATTGCAGCTCGTTGGTTTCGTCGACATAATATTCGATCGAATTGAAGCGACGTTGTCAGATTGCAAAAATATTTTAAAAGTAGCATCGCAACGATTAGATGGTATTAAGATTCTTGGATTTTGATAAAAATTTAAAAAAAAACATGGCGTAAATAAAAAAGGGGACTAATGCTAATGCGCGTTTATAATTTTTTCAGACAAAAGAAACCAAACTAAACATAATGAAAAAATTTAATTAAAGTGTAATTAAACGTATAACATAATCAAAATTATTAATAAACTTTCAAACATTTTAACAAAAATTTCTAAAAATAAATAAACTACAAAAAAATAAAAATACAGAGTGCTTCATAATGAATGGGCCACTAACCCATACTCAAAAAAAAGTTAATATTAAAGGGTTATGCCAAACCCAACCCAACCCAACCCAATCCAATCCAATCCAATACAACCCATACTCAATCCAACCTCAACCCCCTTATCACCGTTTAATATATGTACAAGGGACACGGGGCATACATGATAAATGAACGACAGTTAATAATTTACAAATAGACGTTTATGTTTTACTATAGTCTGTTGTACTATAGCCCATTTATTATGAACCATTGCGTATAATAACAAAAGAAGAGCAAAATTAAGAATATTTTTCAGCAACATGGAGAGTAAAATTATAAAACCTCTGTTGTGCTGTAGTTCCAAATATTTGCCGCCACATGAACAAGTCAATATACTCGGGCAAAAATGGAGATGCCATGACCCCAAGCCTTCTTAAGTACATTTTCAGGAGACTCCAAAATCCCTCGACTTGGTTTGTGCACACACCTGTATCGGGATCAACAAAGAACCTCGAATGATTGACTGACCGATGAACGTACCCCATCCTATTCAGCTTTTTATATGCACGCCATTCATCGGTCCAAATTTCTGAACCTGACCTAACAATGTTCCGAATTATTGGTATTAAAGTATCAGCAGATCTGTCTGGAACATACCGTACAAAACCCCTTTTTAATGTCACATCATAAATCCCAATGACCCATTTTTGTGCTACGTGCCTTCCCCTATGATACTTTCTACGGGTTATAACGGATTCGTCGATTTGGACGACATGTCCTGGGCCTCCCACTAGAAAATGATCAGCCTGATCAGGTTGTAGTATCTTCCATGTAGCAATATCTCGACAATAACGATATTGTTGAATCACCATTTCTCGACTAACATTTAGTGTCTAAGCTGCGCAACCAGAACGAATATCGCATGCCCAAAGCCACATTAATTTAATTATTGTGCGAACGGGAACTTTACAATTTTCAAAATAGCTACCATTGAATATTGAGTAATCCTTGTGGCATTTTGATCAGTAAAATGCCGTATTTAATAAATTAAAACCATTTTTAATTCTTTTAATGCAGTAACGCCGACAATTTCTTTTAACTATAATTTTGTTTTAATAAATTACATTCTTCTGAATATATCACAAGATCCTCGTCACTTTTGTTGCAAATATTATAAATTTTATCTAAATTATTCACATCCATGGTTTAGCACTTTACACATAAAACTTTTAAGAAAATACTTAAAATTGGTGCTCCTCACTTATCAAAACATTAAAACATTTTGATAGAATTAAAAAGTAACTAAAAATAACATACAGGCTAATATTTATTTATTTATTTATTTTATTTATTTATTTATACACGGGATCAACCCCATTACAAAAAATATATATATTTCTGAAAAAGAAATGAAAGCTATACTACCTAACCACTAATTACTAATTAACAATAATTATCAGACTTAATCTTAATACCAAGGATAATTAAACCGTATTACAAGTAGTAACAATATTCTCTCAAAATCAGAACAATTAACAATGCAAAATTAGCTAAGAAAAAAACAAAATATATTATTATCAATGACAATGATCAAATGTATTTCAAATCATTAATCATGGAGCAAAATTAATTCAAAAAACAAAATCCTACAAACTCTTAATAAGACTTCTAAAATGCAATAAGGAAATTCCCAAAACTTCAATTCCAGTAGAGTTTACCAGCCTCAAGGTCCTTTCGACAGGCGAGTGCATAGCATAGTTGGTACGATGATAAGGCAAAGAAAACAATTGATTTGCCCTCAGATTACGGTATGGAATATTAAATGAAATCCTATTAAGTAGTTCGGGACAAATCACAAGGACATTCAAAAGTTTATAAATAAACACCAAATTATTCTCAGTGCGTCTCTTAAGTAAACTCCGCATATTCAGCAAGTTCATTGCTTCATCATAACAATGGTCATTAGGAACTGGAATGCGAAGTTTATAAAGGCAGAATCGTAGAAATTTATTTTGAACCCTCTCCAGTGCCATACAATTATTCATGTACAGAGGAGACCAAATTATTGATCCATACTCCAACAAAGAGACAACAAGTGATATGTACAACCTTTTGCAAGTTTCAACCGACAGATCCTTACAATTGCGCAGGACAAAACCAAGGACCTTAGATGCTTTAGTTATAATAGTATTTACATGGGTATTAAAATTCAATTGTTCATCAAAAAAGATACCAAGGTCCTTTACTACTTCAGTGTACCTAAGATTAACATTATCAATAGTATAGGAGGAAGTTACCCATTTGTTTCTTTTGTAGAAACTAATGTAACTGCATTTACCCACATTCAGAGCCAAACTATTACCAACACACCATTCACACAATCTATTCAGATCATCTTGCAAGAGAACTATGTCTTGTTCTGAACTGATCACCTTATAAAACTTTAAATCATCGGCAAATAACAAAAAATTACTATTTTTAAAGCAAACCAAAATATCATTAATGAAAATATTGAACAACAGGGGAGAACAATGACCACCCTGTGGAACCCCAGAGGTTACACTGATAAGATGCGACCTAGCATCCCCAATTTGTACCTGAGTAATGAACCTGAATTTGTACCCTTTGTAGCTGAAATCTGTCAGAAAGAAAACTCGCAAACCAGGCCACTAAACAATCTGAAAAACCAAAAAGTCTCAATTTTTCTAATAATAAGCTATGGTTGACACTGTCAAATGCCTTAGAAAAGTCTGTATATATTACATCCACCTGTTCACTCCTCTCCAAAGCACTTAACAGAGCACCCTGATACAGCAACAAGTTTGTAATAGTAGACTTGCCACGACTGACATGCTGTTTATTTAACAGAAGTTCTTTGCAATAAAAATTAATTTGGTCATAAATAAGACTGTCTAGAAGTTTTGGGATGGCAGACTGTACACACACACTCCTGTAATTGATCATTTCATTAGCAGCACCACATTTAAATATAGGCGTAATAAAACCGAGTTTCCACTCGGATGGAAAAACTGTCAAGTCTAAAGACCTACTGAATAAAATAAAGAGGGGATAAGAGAGGGCACATAAGCATTTTCTCAAAAAATAATTGGGTATACCATCAGGGCCAGCACTAAGTTTAAGGGGTAATCGAAAGATCTTATCAAAAATTAATCCAATAGATAATTTAGGATTTGGAATAGTCATGTTTACACCAGCCTGCCGAGAAGGTAAGACATTATTATCTCCATTATAGACAGTAGAAAAAAACCTGGCAAACCCCTCTGCAATTTGTTCACAACCTGCAAACTCCCCATCATTATAGGTCATCAAATCAGGAAGCCTATTCGTTGCTCTCCTGTTATTAAACTTATACCAAAAACTTTTGGGGTTTGTATAAAGTAACTGGTCCAAATTTGAAATAAAGTTCTGGTAACAAGTCTCCGTTAGAGTTTTGCACCTAGCTCTAAGATCTGAAAAGACTTCGTAGTCTGCAACAGTATGACTAGACTGACATTTTTTATGTGAAATTTTCTTTTGCTGGATCAAGTACTTTAACTCCCCTGAAAACCAACTGGGAAAAGACGAGGTTTTGAATCTCTTAAGAGGCACAAACAAAGCTATAGCCATATTCAATATATGATAGAACTCTGAAACCGCATCATCAATATTAATGTATAAATATGAATGTAAAACATGGTCCCAATCAACTCCACACAAATAACTATTAACACCCAAATAATTTGCATTTCTAAAGTCATAGAAGAACTGTACAAAATTTAAAGTTTTTTCTTTACCATTGTTAAAAGTTAATTCAAAATGATAAGGCTTATGATAGACAGATTTATCAAAAACACAGTCAACAGCTTCACTCACCACTAGATCATTCCTATTTGTAAAAGTGAGATCAAGAATGGCATTTCTATCATTTGGCACAAAATTCCTTTAAAAAAAGTTAAGGTAAGAATAAAACTCCCCAAGTATTAATCCACATGAGTTAGGTAGGTAATAATCACAACGGCAACGTCGCCAAGAACGTCGGTAAAACAGCGTCAACGTGACTAACGAGAGTGGACCGTAGAAATAATAAATAACAATCGACACGTTTTCATCATGGCTGCCCGAGAATATTTACAATCAAACAAATTATCAGTATTTTTTGGTTAAAAAGGAGTTTTTGTCCAAATAATTGCTCTAGATGTGATTATCCACATGTAAGTAAGTGTGAATTATAATAAAATATTGTTAAATTAAGGAACTTTAAAGGAAAAATTAAAGAAATTACTATCCTTATTATCGACAATAGCCGAATTTAGACTTGCTGGAAAAGTCTTTTTTACAAACAGCACATTGGTTTTCCATAGAGTTTTCCATAGTAATAAGGATGATCGTAGCACACAACAAACACAATAAAAGTTTTTACACAAAATCAAAAAAACAATATTATAAGAAAAGCAAAAGTTTTCCAACACCAGGAAGCAAATTATGAAATATAAAACAGTTTATAAAAATATTTCCGTATTGCAAATTAACTCCAATCAATACTAATCAATACAAAGTATTAAAACATAAAGCTGCGTCCACACCGAGTCGACACTGTCGATCTACTATGTCTATCGACGTTGTCGACTTTAGTGTGTGGACGTGTTTTTGACGTTTGACATTCGACAAAGTGTTAAAGTAGGAGTAGGTACTCAGTTGCCTTGTTGACATCGTGGCCATGTGTTTTCGTTGGAGAAATGAAATGGGAACAAGCTAAAGTCATAGCCTTTATTGAGGCATACAAACTAAAAACAAATCTATGGGATTCTAAAACCAAAAACTATAAGAACAGGAATTTGAGGCACGATGCCCTTATGGAAATTGGTAAAGAATTTAACATCGAGAAGCAAGCGGTAGAACAAAAAATTAAAAATCTTTAAAGTCAATTTGCAAGAGAAGTAAAAAAAAAAAGGACAGCAAGAAATCTGGCTCTGGTACGGAGGATGTGTATAAAAGTAAATGGTTTGCTTTTGAAAGTATGAAATTTTTACTAGACAAAAATAAGCCCAGTGAGATATCAGATTCACAGATACGTAGACTTTGAGAGCTTATCTATGTATTTTTATGTTGTCTTTCAATTAAGTTTGTTTTCAATATTATATTTCCAAGTTATCTTGTAGTATTATGAGAGACCAACAAATATATTATTGTGTATTGCAGGTAAATATATTGCTTTTTTAGATAATAGTCTGTTAAAGAATTTTTAATTAGTTTTTAAAATATGTTTAATTTTCCTTGAGGAAACAGAAATAAATATATATTAAACAGAGATAATGCATTCAGCAGTGAAATGTATGTAATGATAATGACACTATAATGTACAGGGTGTTCCGTTGATCATGTTACAAACTTCTAGGGCAGATAGAAAACGTCAAAAGAAAAACAAAAGTTCATATAAACATGGGTCCGGAAAAGCTTCCTCAGGGAGCTAGAGCTCTTTGAAAATAACCTTTAAAAACTAGTTTTTTTTTAATAGCTCCGGAACTACTTTAGCTACCGCAACCAATTTTGGGAGGTAAATTATTGTTACTACGTTTATTCTTTTGAACCTACTAAATAAAAAAAGTATTTACCAGGGCCTTCAGAATCAGGGGGGTATTTGGTAAATTTAGGCCTATTTCTTTAAGGCTTTAATTTCTGCCTGTTTGGGCATTAGATTATGATGTTCCTATGCTTTTTGCATAAAAAAGGTGCTCTTAGTAAAAGTCGGTAAATATCACCGTTTTTGTGGAAATTGACTAAAACCAAACTAAGATATAGCACGTGAATTAATTATTTTAATAATAATAATGCTAATTCATTGCCACTGTCAGTATTTTTTAAATTTGTCACTGTCAGTATTTTTCACATATTATTAATTCCCTTTTTATTACGGTTAAGTAATGGAAGATTACACTTTTGCTGAATACGCCGATATGCTTTTAATTTATGGGGAAGTTCGATGTAATGGTAGAGCTGCTTCTCGACTATATGAAGAGCGGTTTCCCGAAAGGCGAATCCCAGCTCACACACTTTTTGAAAGGGTCAATCAACGGCTCAGGGAGACTGGCTCCGTTAAAATAAAACGCCAAGATAACGGCGCGCAAAGGACATCCGAATCCCGGATTTTGAGGAAGAAGTGCTTCAGCGATTTGAAGATAACCCATCAGTAAGTACTCGAGCAGTAGCTGATGCGATGCATGTAAATCATGTTAGGGTATGGAACGTTGTTAAGGAACAGCTTTTTCGGCCCTACCACCTGCAAAAGGTGCAATCATTAGGACCCAATGATTTTATTTCCCGCGTGAATTTTTGCCAGTGGTTTCTTGACCGGTGTACAGAAGAACCTCAATTTCCAAAATATGTCCTTTTTACTGACGAGGCTTTATTTACAAAAGAAGGCATTTTTAATTCTAAGAATAATCACCCTCACTCCACAGTGAGGAAAACCCTTATGGTATTCATTTTAGGAGCTATCAACATAAGTTTTCGGTCAATATGTGGGCCGGCATTGTTGGAGAACGCTTAATTGATCCAATTATGTTGCCTCCTCGTTTAACGGGAAATATTTATTTAAATTTTTTAAGAAATGTACTGCCAGAACTATTAGATGATCTGCCCCTAAATATACAACAGAACTTATGGCTACAACACGATGGAGCGCCAGCTCATTATTCACTTATTGTCCGCGAGTTTATAAGTGAAAATTTTGGAAGGCGCTGGATTGGTCGCGGAGGCCCGTCACCTGGCCAGCGCGCTCACCAGATTTGACACCCTTAAATTTTTTTCTTTGGGGGCATATGAAAAGTCTCATATATGAAACTCCAGTCGAGTCAGAAAAAGACCTGGTGGCCAGAATTTCCGCAGCTGCTGAAGTAATCCAAACCACGCCTGATATTTTTAACCACGTCAACCTTAATATGGTGCGTAGATACATTAAATGTATCGATCGTGGTGGCCGGCATTTTGAGCAATTAATATTTTAAGTTTATTTTTGTAATACCAATCTTTAATAAAATTTGTTTACGTTTCTAAAATTGTTAATTTGTTGGTTTTTTATTACACTTAAAATCATTTAAACATTTTATGCTTCAAGGTAATTAAAGTGACAGTTAATTAATTTCAGTACCAATTTAATAAAGTGGCTACCTTAACTTTTTTTAAAGATTTATTTTTTATTTACGCCAGATTTTTTTTTAATTGTTTATTAGTAATAATAGGTAATTCATTTTTGTATCTCATAACTTGCATTTCGTCAATTTTCACAAAAACGGTGATTTTTACCATTTACCGACTTTTACTAAGAGCACCTTTTTTATGTAAAAAGCATAGGAACATCATAATCTAATGCCCAAACGGGCAGAAATTAAAGTCTTAAAGAAATGGGCCTAAATTTACCAAATACCCCCCTGATTCTGAAGCCCCTGGTAAATATTTTTTTTATTTAGTAGGTTCAAAAGAATAAACGTACTAACAATAATTTACCTCCCACAATTTGTTGCGGTAGCTAAAGTAGTTCCGGAGCTATTAAAAAAAAACTAGTTTTTAAAGGTTATTTTCAAAGAGTTCTAGCTCCCTGAGGAAGCTTTTCCGGACCCATGTTTATATGAACTTTGGTTTTTCTTTTGACGTTTTCTATCTGCCCTAGAAGTTTGTAACATGATCAACGGAACACCCTGTATATAACGAAATGTATTATTTTAACTTGTGTAGGTTAAGTACATGGATATTAGTACTTATGTCATTAGTCTTAAGTTTTATCTAAACATATTACCTTAATTATCTGCTAGTCGAACTATATAGTTCATAAAATGTTCCTGTTTTTTCGTGGCAGTATACTATATTCTTTGGATTTAATACGCCAAAGACATGGGAAACTTTCATATAACGCAATAAAGTCGCTTAAAAACCCCCGGGAACATTGCCGAAGGTCTGCCATTTTCACCCATCAACTCAACAAAATGTAAATAAATCGAGAAATAAATGTATAAAAAACAGTAAAAAACGGAACCAACTGTCCACACGTACCAACTTACCCACGCAATCCAGGGATAAAGATATCCCCTCTCGCCTCTGTTGTCGCTGTAACTGTACCGCGCAGTTCTCAAAACTGCACAGTTTTCTTATCCACACGCAAATTTTTGTCTGAAACTTATTGACCTGTGCAGGCAAAACGTTGTACAAAACCTAGCGTCTGGACCGGGTTTTAGTCATTAGTACAAAACATACCACCCTTAAGACATCTAATAATAATTAGCGTCACTTATTATAAACTTTACTACTATAAAAAAACTATAAAAATAAAAAAGTTTTCTCGTACTTTTAAATATTCTTCTTTCAATCCATCGTAAAGTGCCCGGCAAGTTTCTGGAATGATTTGACCGATAGCCTGAGCTGATAGACCTGTTCGAAATTTAAGGTCCTCATATGAATTTCCAGTTGCTAGAAATCTTAAGGTAACAGTAAGTCTTTTTTCAGCGCTCATTGAGTTCCTCATGCTTATATCTTGTTTCGTGATCTTCGACCGAATTATTTCTAGCAGAAAGTTTAAAGAGTCTTCATCCATTCTTAGTCACGTAGTTCACGCAATAAATTCATGTGAGACTACTGATGTCTTTGCTGCAACCACTTTTTGGACCATTTTCTTATTTTTCCCAGGGTTTCATTTTTTTCGGATAACAAAACAGCCACAATAACTATATAGTACATTATATAGTACAATATGAAAAGATCTAGCAAAAGTCACTACGTTCAACTTGTGTTTAAACTGGTTGTATGGCAGATTGTATCCGTATTTGGCCGAAAATAGCATCAACCTATTGTTCAATTTCGTAGTACAACTTATCGTACGACTTGTCGTCCTACGTGTAGTATCGTGTGTGGCCCGTTTTACTCCATTTCGACGCCGTGTGAAGTCAGCTTATATTCAGAACGCAGCTTGTATTGTCAATTGTCATGTCAGTCAGGTATCAATACTGTCAAATGTGAAGTTTTATTTATTAGTATTATATTTACTCATTTATTGTTGTTTTTATTATTCCGACTAAGATTTTTGTATTGTGGAGTTATATTTTATTAAAGTTTTAGTCTAAAAACTTAAATTAAACTAATAGATTTCCATAATTGCAAATATCTAGTATGAAATTGTCTCATATTGGTTGTTAATGTGGGCTTACGATGTTACAGTTATAAGTACAGTAATCAGTTATCCAGGTTTATCCAGCCCATAGAGAGATCAAATAGAGGTAGATTTCCTAGATTATACTATTGCCTTTTCCCTACATCCCTTAGTTTTTTAATCGAGGGATATTATATTTATTATATTGTTACCTATTTATTATACTCATTTATGTAATTCCTCTCTCATCATTTGATTTTTGTTTTCATTACTCCTAGATCTAAGGGACACCAACCAGCAATTATTGGCTCTGTGACTTAAATTCAGAGTTAAAATAAATACAAATACAAATAAATATATTATTGTTTATACATATATATACATATATTTCTTTTTAAATTGAAACAATGTACATGTTAACTACACAGAAACTAAGCAATTAATAATTACAAAAACAGAACTTATACTGTATTATAGGTATCTACATACATACATACACAAACATTTATGCACATACACTCACACCTCTATACTTTATAATATTCCACCAATGCTCTCAAATAATCTCACATTTTCCAATATAAACATTTTTCTTTTTACATCCTACATTTTTTACTAAAAGTTTTTATTGGCTTTTAAGCTTCTAATTGTTACAGGTAAGATATTGTACAACTTTGGAGCCAAATAGTTGAAAGATTTTAAATTTCATGTTTTGTGACTAACTGGTAATACTAAGTGTCTATTTACATTTTGCTCTGTTTGATAAAGATGATCTTTTTCTTTCTTCTTTTTTTATGCATAAAAATGCAAGTTGATAAAATAAATAATTTTTGAACATTGAAAATTTTTTCATTATATAACAGATTGGTTGCATAAAATTTACTTTTATTAAAATTTTATTTATTACTTTTAGAATGTAGGGTCAATTGTCTAGTTATTGACCAGTTAAGGAAAACTTTGAGAAATAGATATTTAATGTATTTTTGCTTTAGCATTTTATACAAGTTTAGTAACTTTTCTCAGCTTTTTGCACTATTAGGATTCATGCTAAGTAAAAAAAAATCGGTCTTGCTTTGTAAAGTGAAAAGAAAAAAATAATAGATTGAAAAGACCCACAATTTCTAGTAATTGACCAATTGATGCTAATGCTTGACTACTATATTTTCCAGTAATTGACCATTATTTTATTGAATAATTATTGAACAAATTCATACAAGCCAAATGGCACTTGCAATAAAACACAAGACAAATTTCGAAGATTTTTATTAAAGGTGATAATTAAGTTTTGTTTTAAAGAGAAATAGGTTTAGAAAACTTATATTTAATTCTATCCCCAGTACCAATTAGTTCTGGGGTTTCCATACTATTTAAGACTTATCAATAGCACTCACATCATTTTCAATAACAGAAAAAATAGTCTTACGATCCCCGGTTGGTCTTAAGGCCTGAACCTCTATTTCTTCTTTACTAAAAAAGTTCTGTATTATACAAACATAATTATATGTTTTCTTCTTTCCAGGAAAAGCAGCAATAATAAATTCTCCTTAGGTCATTGAAGTCTTCTGGAAAATCCTCATTACTTGAACCCGAAGAACTCCATTCTTCATTTTCACTTTCTGAATCTGAGCTTACCTTTTTAATTTGTTTTGGTGGTGCTTTTACTGCTTTTTATAATTTTTCTTCCTTTTTTCTTTTTCTTATAAGTGCTCTTTGTGTCTTTGCTTCCTCCTTTTCTCTTTTAATTTTTTCCTTTTCTTTATGAAATGAAATCCATTTTTTTGATGTCGCAGCATATGGCAACCTTTCTCTATATTTTGTTTTAGCCATGGACTCATTTTTTTCAGGAGTTTCCTCGGGCCATAAAATATAATCTAAAAATGCCGAACTAATATTTCATGAATCGACATCAATAGTACCACTTAAATCTGAACCTTAAACAGGACTTTGAGGTTTTACCAGAGACAAGTTGTTAGGTGTTGAAGAACTAGGCTGAGAAGGAGAGAAATAACAGAATGACTCGTTATATCCATCAGAATTGATTTTATTGAGAGTTCTATTTTGAGAATGTGATGTACTTGGTGTTGCACTAGTTGAATGTGGTGAAGAATCTCTTTGATGTTGATGTAAATTTGGTTGTTTCATTGGAGTTTTTTTTGTTGAATTTCAACTATTTTAGCAATGGGGAAAGATGGCAATGGTAAGGTATTTTGGTTACCATTTTTGTTTTCTTTGATTTCGGCATTTTTACAACGCAATCTCAGTTTTTTCCAAACATAAAATAACTCCTTAGCAGATTCTTCACCTCTCCACTTTCCTGTGGCAGCTAAAGCTTCCCTAAATTTCAAATTCAAATTCAAATTTATTAATCATTTTGGTTATGTTATAACAAACTTTTTAACTTAATTATACTCAATAATAATAGTTAACAGTCATTTTTGTTTTTAACATACACCTAGATGTTGTAACATCTGTTTGTGTATGCTGAGAAATCATAAAATTTTAGTAATAATATAAAATATAACTAACCATAATCTACAACTAAACAAAAATTCTCCAATAAAGTTTCCCTTCCCAAACTATTTAAAAAAAATTAAATTTATCTATATTTGAATAAATACATTTTCTACAGACCTTACTAAAGTTTTTAATATTATTTATATTTTTTACGCTGTTTGGTAAGATGTTATAAAATTTCGGGGACAAGTATCCTAAAAATCGTTGCCCTATAGTTTTTTTATGTTTGGTATTTTTAGGTGTCTGTTTATATTATTTCGGGTTGTGTAGGAATAACTAACATAATTCTTGATTTTTTCTGATTTACATATGTGTATAAATGCACGTTGACAATATGTAAATTGAGCGTATATTAAAAATTTCTTCAGAATATAATTGTTGTGTAGGAAATCTTTTTTGTTTTTTGTATATAACTTTTAAAATAAAGTTTTGTACTACATTAAGTTGTTTTAAACAATTCTTGTATAGACCTCCCCAGACAATCACCCCATACCTTAACAAGGACTCAACCAAGGATTTATAAATTAAAATTAGTAATTTTTCATTTAAAATATTTCTCAAAATATGAAATCGATAAATAAGTTTACGGATGTTTTATGTTAATTTTAGAATGTGTTGGTCCCATTTTAAATGTTTATCCACAATAATACCCAGATATTTAGTAAATGAAACTTCCTTGATATCAATTGATTCAAGTTTAATTTATTGAAAGCTGGGGCGATTAGCAGCTGTTATAGAAAATGCAATATAGTTTGTTTTTTGATTATTGAGACTTAATTTAAAAGAATCTAGCCAGTTCTTGACTGTTGCTAGACCAAGTTCTGCAGTTTTTTTTGTGTCTCCCCAAGAAATTCCGTGAAACACCGCAACCGTGTCATCTGCATATGATATCAGTGACCCATCATGAATTTTAAGATTGGTAAGAGCGTTAATATAAGTTATAAAAAGTATAGGTCCAATAACTGTTCCTTGTGGAATTCCAATTTTTATATAAGATGGTTCACTAATCTCATTATTTATTTTTAAAGACTGTTTTCTGTCCCCCAAGTAACTTTCAAAGACCCTTGACACTGGACCTCTAATACCATAAGATCTTAAAGTATCTAGCAAAAGCTCATGCGGTACAGTGTCAAAGGCCCTTGCTAGGTCCAGAAACACTGCCAAACACTTTCTATCACCATCAAAAGCCTGATTCACTCGCTTTGTTCGCAGACAGCATCGGATGTGCTGAGCCCCCCAATGAAACCAAACTGATTTTGTGTTAATACGTTATTTTTTTGTAAATAGTCAATAAGTCTATATTTCAAACATTTTTCGAAGAGCTTGGAAAAATTATTGATCACACTTATAGGACGATAGTTACCTATTTCACATTTATCACCTGATTTATATATTGGAGTGATTATTGATACTTTAAATTGAGTAGGTACTGTTCCTGTTTTAAATATTAGGTTGATAATGTGAACCAATGGTTCAATAAGGTAAATATGAAATTTTTTCATAAATTTTGAGCTAATAGTATCTATCCCAGGCGCGGAATTGTTTTTTAACGAAAAAATATGTTTAATTATTTCATTCCTATTAGTTGGTTTTAGAAACATTGAAGATACACTGTTATGATTAATTTTGAATTGTTTTTTTGGTTTTTTTTATTTGGTTTTGCATATTTACTCCTACGTCTATAAAATACTGATTACAAAAGTTTGCCATGTCTTTGTTATTTGAAAATTCTTTGTTATTATTTTTTATTTTTATTATGCCATTTCCTTTAGTAGTAATTTGATTTGTAACCTCATTTATAACTTTATACATTTTGCTCATATTATTCTTAGATTCCTCAATTTTTGTTTTGTAATAGTCATTTTTACATTTATTTATTATTTTACCCAATGAGTTTCTGTATGTTTTATATTGTTGTTCTTTTTCCAAACTATATCTTTTATTAAATTTTCGTTTCATTTTGTCCCTATTTTTTATTGAACATATAATAGCAGCAGTTATCCAAGGTTTTATTTTTTTGCTCTTCAGAGCTTTGTATAATAAATTTATATAAATTTTGTATAAATAAATAAATAAATTCATTATTGATTCATTGATCAATTCAATAATTCATTCAATAAATGCGGCACGTCGAATTTAGAAGCTTTATCAGGTTCTTCATTTGAATCCATTATTTTCTGACTTTGTGATTCATCATTCATGCATTTTGCAAAATCAATTGCATCAGCATTAAATGGGAACAGCCCACATTTTCTAAACCCATTTTTGATTGTTTCTGCGGAGATGTCAGCCACTGCAACATTCAGCAAAGCTGGAAAGACTGCCTTTGTAACTGGATTGTTATAGTTTTTTCGTTTCCAGCTAATAACAGTATTTTTACAATTATTTTTTAAAGGCCTAAATAAGGAGACATCTGCCGGCTGTAAAATGTGAGTTGCATTAGGGTATAAAGCAAATAACAATATACCATTATCCTTACAGAATTTGGAAAGGTCATAAGTAAAGTGCATTTGTGACCATCAACTAGATAGAGTACTGGTAATTTAACCCCCATTTCTTTTAGTTTTGGTAACAAATTGTTACATACATAATTGTGAAACGTCTTGGAAGTCATCCAACCTTTTTTTGACCGTCCAATTATCCAGTTTGGTGGTGTGTTGCAACAAACTTCAGCCGGTATCCTTTCATAAGGAAGAACCAACATTGGGGGATAAAGGTTACCATCTGCTGATATAGTAAAAAGGACTGTTATTCGTTCCTTCTCAGAACCCAATTTTATTTGATAAACACTTTTCATTCCTCTAGGTCCAAGCACTAGTGCAATCTTGGGATTTGACTCGAAACCGGATTCGTCGGAATTAAGGACTCTTCTTGGATCTTCAAATATATCCAGGCAATTTTCTGTTTCTAGGTACTCTTTTATTTCATTGTGCCACTTTCTAATGCTTTGCTCGGTGACAGCTGCCCTAGCAAGATTAATAGATTCAGCATGTCATTGATTTGTCACTCAGTTGAGGGTGACATTTAAGAAAAAGCTGGAACCATTTATTGCCTGGAACACCATCCTTAAATGGAGTTTCGCGCCCACCGCGCGGACAATATCGGCAACTGTTTGACAAAGAGCTTTTTTATTTAACGGAATTCCTTTTTTTGCATTGCTTATAACCCATTTAACAACAAGTGTTTCTTCATCAGAGGTTAAACATGGTTGTGGACCCATTTTTCTTGTATCAGAAATGTTGTTATTCTTAAGTTTATTTATAATTGTGGAATGGGGCACATTATATTTTCTTCCCGCCTCACGTACACCACATATTTTTAGTTTTACATCAGATATAGCTTTAGTTAGGTCTTCATCGCTATATTTGAAAAAGACCTTTTTTAACTTGGCAGCCATGTTCTGAAAAAAAAAATATGTTGGCGTTTTCTATCAAGTGATATGAATCTTATTTGTTGACCACCCAGTAGTTGACCACTATAGAAAAGTGGTTAAATACTGGAAATCATCAACAAAAAGACATGTTTTTAATAGCAATGTATTTCTATAAAAATCTTTTATTTTTTTAAATAGAGAAGCAATGAGTTTCATTTTAGGTAAAATTCCAGTTTTTGACCACTTGGTCAACAACTGGTAAAACAAGTATTTTTAAAAAGCAGTAGTTGACCAGTCTCTTTTTCTATATTTAATAATAATAAGAAATAAAACTATACACATAGAGCAAATCACTAATCTTTACTGAGCATGTTAATACTAAAAATGTTTTTACACCTAGCGTGATGGCGAAGATATGAAGAGATTTTAAGGTCAGTGTCTACTTACCTTGCTTCTTATTTAAGTCAGAAAATCCACACGCGCGAAACACCCTTACTTTGTAAAATTATAAACACACTAGAAACTGGTCACTGTTTGCTGTCACTGAATTGCGGCTGGCAATAAGAGTTGTATTATTGGCCGTCCTATTAGACCACTCAAAATGTATAAAAAGAACGGCGTTTTCTTATTTTAGGCGGTAAATTATAAAAATGGCCAAGCACTGGCTTCTGGTCAATTACTGGCAATTAACCCTAGTTTTGGACAATTTATAAAGGTTTTAATGTAGTTTTATAGGTTCCTTCCCATACCACTATTCCATAACACAATATAAATTCTACTCCTTCCTATCTCCCTTAAAATATAAAATTTATATACTAATTTCCTAATTCTAGATGCTACATTATTTATGTGATGTGTCCATTTAAGATTTTGATCTATATGTCCATTTGATCATATGAGCTATATATCCATATCAAGATTTTATTACATCACTATCACTCACTCTTATGTAATCAAAAGGTGGCCTACTAGTAATTTTTGGTGAAAAAGATACATACTGTGTCTTTTGAAAGTTCAGTGGTAGTTTAAAATGGTCTAGGCAATGTTGGACTTTATTAAATCTTAATTTAACCCTTTCTTTATTTTTTCTCCCCCATGTCATTCCTTTAAATATATTAGGGCTGTGTCATCTATATATGAAATAACTTCACCATAAATTTTTATGTTAAGTAAATAATTTATGAATGTAATAAATAAAATAGGTCCAAGAATTGTACCTTGTGGTATGCCGGTTTTAATTTTCTCCAGGCCACTTGGTAAGTTATTTATTTTAGTACATTGGGGTTTTTTCTGATAAGTAACTTCTAAACAGTTTCAGCACAGTGCCTCTAACGCTCTAATGCCACATTTCATTTAGTGCCCATAATGCTCTAAAATATCCAGAAGTTTGTTTGAGGCACTGTGTCAAATGCTTTTGCAAGGTCCTTGAAAACAAAAATCCTTTTAAGGCTGTTATCCATGTTTGTGGATCACTGTATTGCATCAGTAGTGCCCCTCTGTAAAAGCAAGAAAAATTTGTCACAGAAAAATTTAACCAGCCTGCACTTTACTGCTTTCTCAAAAATGTTTGCTAGATTACGTATCAAACTAATGGGCCAGTAGTTTTGAATTTTATTTTTTGATTATACTTTAGGTAGCTTAAGTTAACAGCATTAAAAACTTGACAGTTTATAAAAAATTAAATTACTTAGAAATAACTGAAATCCCAAGCTCACAACTACAGGCAAGAAAAAATTAAATGAAGGGTTTATGTAGAAAGAGAGATTTGATAGTTACAAAGTCATGATTATTGAAGTAATTTTGTTCTTAAATCTAGCTATAGCGCCATTAAACAGGTCAATATCATTGTTGCTGTGTGAAATAATAAACCATGAGCAAGCTAAATATAAAGCTGCATTTTTGCTAAGTTAGTAGTTCTATTTTAAGTCCCTTAAAAGATGAGGTGCATCAATTTTATAGTTACATAGTTTAAATTAAAAAAAAGCTGGCTGATTAGAATAGCACAAGGCCTCAGAGATCAATCAATCAATATATGCTTTATTGTCATAAAAGTAAATTTGTTGACAAAGCTGTAAAAAAGAAAAACATATACACAAACATGTAAAAAGGTTATTTAGCATGATATGGTCCATCATCCTAAAGGCATTCTGCTTCCATGAATATGGTTTACCTATACCAGTAAAACCAACAACATCCCCATTCTTCAGAAATACTCCTCCAAGACTCTGAACCAAAACATACAAAGCTAATGTAATGTCAGGAGTATCAATATGTATAACACAAACAGATATTATTCACTCCCAAATATACAATTTTATTAAATGTAAAACTGTAAAAAAAAATAAAAATTAATCACAGAAATAAATTAGCTGAAATGATATGGTGTAAAAAATATAAAGAATATACAGTTGTGGTCACATAAATAGCACACTTAGCCTTTTCATATATTACTTACAAAAAACAAATTCCTGACTGATAAGAAAATATTTAAGCAGTTAATCTCCTCCTAATATGCAAGACTTTATGTTTATTTTAAAAATATATGCACATACAGAATTTCATTCCAATATTAACGTTTTAAGGCTGGACACATAAATAGCACACCTTTCATTCTTATTAAATATATCGAGGGTTAATTAGTAAGTATTATTTTAACTTTTAAATTTTTGAATATTGTTAAGAGTAGTTTTGTTTTTAGTGGGTAGAAAGAAACATTGTGGACCAGAGAGGAGAGCTCTTATTATAGAAAAGAAAAATCAAGGCTTTTCTATTTCTGCTATAGCAAAAGATTTAAATTGCTCTAGGAAAATGGTTTATAATGCTCTGGCTCTCTATGAGACCACTCAAAGCACAATGAACAAGAAAAGATTAACAAGGCCTCGAAAAACCACGTATAACATGGATAAAATTATTATTAGAATAAGCAAGGGTAATCCATTTTTAAGTTCCGCCCAAATAAAACGTGAAATAGCAGACCAATATGGCGTCAATATTTCTGCAAGAACAATAAGAAGAAGATTATGTGAAAAAGATCTCAAAGGTTGTGTAGCTAGGAAAAAACCACTTGTTTCAAAAAGAAATATTAAAAAAAGATTGGCATTTGCTAAACAACATATAAATAAGGACATTAATTTTTGGAAAACCATATTATGAAGCGATGAAACCAAGATTAATAGATTTGGAAATGATGGAAAATGCTTAATGTTAGACGTCCTCCCAATCGTGCCTTAAACCCCAGGTACACAATTAAAACTGTTAAGCATGGAGGAGGATCAATTATGATATGGGGAGCAATGTCATGGCATGGTGTTGGACCTATTCATCGTATAGAGGGAATAATGGACCAATACAAGTATAGGGAGATTTTGCAGAATGTTATGGAACTATACATGGAGCATTTTATGCCAATTACATGTAAGTTCATGCACGATAATGATCCAAAACATTCTGCAAAATCAATAAAACGATGGTTTACTAAAAATGTGGTAGATGTTTTGGAATGGCCGCCACAAAGCCCAGACCTGAACCCTCTGGAAAATTTGTGGGATCACGTTAAAACCAAAATTAAGGTATTAAATCCCTCAAATCTGGATGAACTATGGCAAAACTTCCAAGAGGCTTGGAACAGTATTCCGGCAAGCGTGTGTGCAAAATTGGTGGAGTCAATACCCAAGAGATTAAGTGAAGTTATAAAAAATAAAGGATACCCAACAAAATATTAAATTGGTTTTGGTGAAAGTAAATATTTTTTAAGTGTACTATTTAAATGGCCAGCATTTCTTTAGTTTTTTTGTTATGTTTCTTATATATTTAAAATACTCTTTTAATTTTAATTAAATACAACTCTTTGTAGAACATCTAAGCTAAATATATTATAAAAAAAATAGTAAATGGTATTTAATATTTTTTATCGCAATTTAGAAAAGTGTGCTATTTATATGACCATAACTGTACCTAAAGTCCTGCAAGAAAAAGGTAAAAATGACTAAAATCTATCAGAAAAAAATTAAGTTACTTCATAATAGCCCTTTGCAACTAAGAGTTTTTTAACATGTTTTCTAAAAAGTTTCCAGCTACCTATACCTTTCAAATCTGCAGGAAGATGATTAAAGAGTTTTTTACCATCAAATATAAAAGTTCTTTTGATCAGTGAACTTGTAGGCATAGGCAAAAGCACATCATTAGCTCGTCGACTGCTATATTCATGCCTATTAGTTGTGTTCACATTTCTAAATTTCTTATGAACGAGGCAAACAGATTCCAATATAAATAAGGCAGGAAGAGTTAGGATTTTATGAGTGATAAATAGCTGTTTGCAAGACTCTCTCATACTCACATTACACAGACGTCGAATCGCTCTCTTTTGCAAAGCAAAAGCACTATTAAATAAGTAATGTGTGCATGCACCCCAGAAACACAAACCATACCTTAAATGGGACTCAATTAAAGAAAAATAAACTTTTCTCGCCATGTCAAAATCAACCTCTCCTGCGACCACTTTAAGAGCATAAGAATTTGCTGATATTTTTCTACACAATTGCGTGATATGGCCCTCAAATTTTAGTTTATTATCAATAAATAAACCTAAAAATTTATTTTCGTCTAAGTTGTTTAGAATGTGATTCTCCAAAAACACATTATTTAAATTGCATTTAAAATTCATAACACTAGTTTTTGAAATATTAAAGCACAGTTTGTTGGAATCACATTATTTCTTGATTTCAACAATATCTCTGTTAACTGTGGTATTTAGATTCATCGCACTCGTGTCATGCCATAAAATTGTTGAATCATCCGCAAATTGAATGAATTTAAAATGAAGGTAAAAATTAAACCTTTGTAAAAGTAACTTATGGTCATACCCCCTTGCAGGTTATACTTTATAAATTTTGAAGCACATATATTTGAAAATTCTGTGCTGCACATATTTGAGTCTGTCTATATGAACATTATAGAGACCACACCATTGTTGCATAAAGTAATTTAGACTTAACTAGTCTATTGTATAAGATAGTAAGACTATCTAACCTATAAATAAATTCTTTTGTTGACCTGATTATGAAATCAAGAATTTTCAAGGAAGATTTAAGAACTTCAATAATATGTTTATCAAATGTGAGTTTGTTGTCAATTATAACTCCTAGATCCGTCAGAGAACCACCTTTTTTTCCCCCATCCAGACCAGAAAACATGCTTACCTTCTACTTATAACACCTTTTCGTATATATATGCTACATTTACAATAATATAATATATTCAGCAGATAATACATTCATATTACTTAATTGCTAAAAATACCCAATGCACAATGGTATTTTAAAATTACTGTGCATTTCCTGTCTATCCAAATTAATTAATTAAAATAAAATAGAATTAAATTAATTAGGGGAATGAAGGGGAAAAAAAACAGGAAGAAGAAGAAACAGTACTATGTGTATCATACTAACCAAGTGACGTTATCATCTAATATCCAGTCGTGGATTCTACATTTAATTTTGTTCTAGGGTTTATTTCTCAGTTCTACGGGAAGTTGATTATAGATTTTTGCTGAGGTATATAAAGTTTTTGACATTTAGTTTTTGCAGTCTTTGGGATAGTTACATTCTTATTTAAAGCTTGTCTAGTGTTCTGATTATGAGATATGAAATGCAAGTAGAGCGGATTCTTATACAAAAGTGTAACCAATGCTTTCAAGTAAATTTGATTTACTTGCAACAATCTAGCTTCTCTAAATAAAATGTCAGAGGAATATTATTTTGGTTTGTTAAAACTTACCTTCAGAACATTTTTTTGGGTAATCATAAGAGGTTTCAGAATGATCTTACTTGTTTTGCTTCATGCTGCTATGCAATAGTTTATAATTGATTCAACCAGAGCTTGATAAATGGTCATAAGGGTCTTTTTTTGCATAAATTGTCTTAATTGACGAAAAAAAAAGTTGCCAAACTCGAGTGGAAATATACTCAACATGGTGGTGCCACTTTAGATTTTCATCCAAAATAACACCTAAAAATTTAACCTTGGTCTGCTTTTTTATTTTCTGGGTGCAATGGGTACATTCAGTTATGCCACAGTCGTTTTCCTGTAATGTGATCCCTTTTAATGTGCTAGATGTTCTTGAATCTACAGAAAAGCATAAAAAGCTTGACTTATTTTTTTTTAGCTTTTTGAGTTTAGTGTTAAATAATTTAAACCAAGACTTTTCCTTAATCATTATTGTGGTATCATCTGCAGAACACACCATGCCAACATTAGGTAACAGCTGCAACAACTCATTAACGTATATAGAGAACAATACCGGTTCAAGGACAGTTCCCTGTGGCACACCATATTCTACCAGCCTAGACAAACTGACACATCAGGGGTTGATCTGATATTATTTTATTTACATTTAGATATTCATTCAGCCTAAGTTTAATGCACTTTTCTATCACTTTTGAGAGGTTGCTAGTTAGTACTATAGGTCTATAGTTATTTAACGCCTCTTTGGTTCCTGAAATGTCTTGTTGATGGATATTCTATCTTTTTTCATCTAAAGCCCTGAAGATGAATTAAATATAATTTGAATCCTTGGCAAGTAGTTTTTTAAGCACTTAAAAAATGTACCCTCAAAACCCCACATCTGAAGATATGAATTTTATGTTTTTTTCAGGTACCAAGTCTTACAAAGTAGGTAGATTATACCTAACAATTTCTGTTGACTTGTGTTAAAAAATGTCGTCCTCCGGATATCATTCATCGGGCAGAAACTATCAAGAAAATCGCCAGTTACCTACTATTGATTTCAGTAAGCCCCCTCCAGGATACTCTGTAAGTATTTTATAAATAAAGTTAGATAGAAAAGTCATACTTGCAAAAGGTTAATAGACTACATATAATACACATAAATAAAATTGGAAATCATAGAAAATTTATTTTAGATTCAAATCTTTTGTGTTTAAATTGATAAGAATCTGTTTGAGATTTTAATATAATGTAGTTGTAAGTAAGTGAAGTGAGGATAAGAAAAAGGACCGTCTATACCCTAACTGAAAATCAAGAATAGTATAAATTTTATATGGCAATAAATATAGTAAAATTTAAAAAAAATAATAAAACTCTCACCTTTACTATATATTTACAAGTTACATACAAATCAGGATCGATTCTTAAATACAAATTCAGGTCAGAAATCTAAAATGTTAGATACGGAGTTCTACAAGGCGGAATACTCTCACCTTTACTGTATATATAATATATAGTGAGGACGCGCAAGTTGGAACAAATTAAAAGTATGGCGGGTTTAACTGAAAAACAAAGAACTGAAATTTTGAAGCTTGCGATCTGTTTAACTATAAGTACCCGGAGAGGCCTATTACACGTTCGCTAGTAAGCAAAATTGAAAAAAAGTTTTGCGATTTTAGTCATGTTAGAGACAAATATGACCTGGACCGTTCCACGCTTCCAGAAAACAGACAATTGAAAGATCAAACGAACTTACCTAAGTGATGTTCGATCTTAATTATATCCAGGTCTCGACGAAGTAAATATTAGTTATGTAGTATCCCAGCGAGAGCGCAGGCCACACACTTTAAAGGCAAAAATCGATAGAACTCCTACGCCAATACCTACCCGTACCCCGCTTGTACCAATCATTCATTTTAAAGCCTTTAAAAATTGTTGTGTAAATACGGGATCAACAAAAAAGGAATTATATATATATTTTTTTTTTGTGGGATGGGTTGGGAGGTATTTACTTCGTCGAGACCTGGATATAATTAAGATCGAACATCACTTAGGTAAGTTCGTTTGATCTTTCAATTATATCTCATGTCTCGACTCGTAAATATTAGTTATGTAGATGTTTAAAGTCCATACAACAATTTTTAAACAAAGTACATATATATTAAATAGGAAAAACGTGGAAATAAAGATATTTTATAATTTTATGAAGAGTTAAGGAAAACAAAGTTAATACTAGAGGAAAAAACATCTCAACATTTTAAGAATACTTAAATTTAAACGAAACCTTAACATAAAAACATTTTACATGCACAAATTCAAATTTTTACAAATATCATTAATTATGTTCATATACATATTATATTTATCTATTTCCTAAAATACCTTCAGCAAAGTTGTTAATAACAATCGGTCTATTATAAAATCTCCCAAAAACCTGAGATTTTTCAGACCAACCAGCTGAATGTCTAATTGTATCGATACTAATGCCTTTAAAGGCTGCTGCTGATGTAGCAGCATGCCTGGTACTGTGGGCAGTAAAAATGTTTGTATCTATACCACAAAGTTTAAGCATACATTTTACCCAACGAGAAATAGATTGAGACGAAGCATTTTTATAAAATTTTTTAAAAGTAATTAATAAATTGTTCATCTGGGAATTCCTTAATTGTTCTGTTTTTTCTAGGTAAATAGATATAGTTCTTACTACACATAATTGTGTATTTGGAAAAAATGGTAATGTTATGTTAGGATATACTTTGTTTTTACCCGAGGTTTTTAATCTTTTTAGTATTAAATTCCATCTGAAAAGTTTACAATATTACATACTTCGATACAGGCTATCGTTTGAACACGTTGACCTGTAGCTAAAAGTAAAAGAATGGTTAATTTAAAAGTAAGATCTCTTAGATTAAGAGTATCATTATCCCAGTTTTCAATGAAATTTAGAACAATTGAAGGGTCCAAGATTGAATCATATTTAGGTCGATTAGGTCTAAGGTTATAAATTCCTTTAAAAAACCGTTTTAACAATAGACCTTGTGAGATTTCTTCACCAGTTATCTGACCTATAGCCGATCTATAAGAGTTTAAAGTACCATAAGAACAACCTCTATGAAATTGAAATGATAGAAATTTTAAGATATCTATTTGTGTTACCGAGAAAATATCTAAATTTTTATCTATACAAAATTTCCACCAAATTTTTAGGCCACTATTATATTGTTTTAAGGTGGAGTTGGTTACAGATGCCATGCAAATGTCTAAAGCCTCATTGAGAATTTGTCTTCTCTCTAGTGCTTGGCGGATAAGAACCCTACAACCAGGGAAATTTGATAGTCCAGGAATTGTCTATTGGAGAAACAGGATATTAGGTTTTTCTTTGGTGAAAAATAAATGGGTTCTGACTTTAAAAGGGACATAAAATGGGGATACCAAGGTTGTGTAACCCATTTTGGTACTACTACGATACCCTCTGCTTGGTCCATTTCAATTTTTTGTAAAACTCTTAGTATCTGGGAAAAGGGTGGAAAAGCATACAGATTTAAATTTAATAAAGGTAAACGCGTCAACTGCAAAGCTGTCTGGACCTTTGCGCCATGATACAAATGTATCACACTTTGTGTTATCCCGACTAGCAAACAAATCGATCTCAGGTTTTCCAAAAATATTAACTATTTTATTAAAAATAATTGGATTTAATTCAAATTCTGTCTCATCTTTTAGAGATCTGGATTCTTTAACGGCTTCTATATTTTCTGATGTAGGAAGCAAATACATACAAATTTTTCTTTTCCAACCACTTCCACAAACTATTAGAGATCTTATTTAATTTTGGGTGTTGTACGCTTCCCATCCTATTTATACAGGCAATGGCCGTAGTGTTATCTATTCTACAAAGAATACCGCTATTGGATAATTCTGAAGCAAAGCATTTTATGCCAAAAAAAAGCTGCTAATAATTCAAGGCAATTTATATGTAATATTCTTTCCTGATCAGTCCAATAGCCGTGAGTCTTTTGACCATTGCAAAATATGTCCCATCCCGTCGTGGAGGCATCTGAAAAAATGTCTAAAACAAAAACAGGGGGACTAAGAGATTTACAAAAAGAAATGTGAGAACTCCACCATATAAAATCTTCAGCCAATGCTGGACTTAAAGTCATTTTAGCATTATAACAATCTTTATTTGTTTTAAGTGCTTTATATTTTTCCCTTTTGAAGGACTTTATATACAACCAGCTGTAGGGTATGGCAGAACAACAGGAAACTAAAGTACCTACTAGTTTAGCAAAATCTCTTATTGTGCAGGTTTTGGTTTTTTGAAATTTATCGATAAGTTTTTTCATTCTTATTTGTTTGTCAGACGGCAGCGAAATGGAAAATTTTAAGGAATTATATAAAAAACCCAAATAAGTAGCAGTCTGTTTGGGAGTTAAACTACTTTTTGAATAATTAATAATAAAATTTAATTTTTCTAAAACTTCTATAGTTTGTTTTACATTCGACTGACAAGCTTCAAAACTATCGCCCATAAGTAAAAAATCATCTAAATATAGATTAGAAGTTAAATCCTTTGCCCTTAAAAAAGCTAAAACAGGTTTTAATAATTTGGTAAATATTCTGGGGGCACAACTCAACCCAAAAGGCAGGCAGTTAAATTCATAGAAAGTGCCTTTAAACCTAACCCTTAGATATTTTCTATGAGACTTTTTTACTGGGAGTAAAAAATAGGCATCCTTAAGATCTATAGTAGACATAAAACAGTTAGGCTTTATGAGTCGCATAACTATTTTGTGATCTTCTAATTTAAAATGTTTATAAATTACAAAAACATTTCAAGCCTTTAAATTTATTATTAGTCTTTTTGAACCGTCCTTTTTAGGTGTCAGAAATATGTTAGAAATAAATTGATTTCGAGATGCAACAACTTTAGATAAAGCGCCAAATTTTAGTAGTTTACTAATAGAATTTTTGATTTCGATCTTTTCACCGAGGGACCAATTCGGTTCATGAGGTAGATGTTTCTGAAAAGGTCTTTTTGAAAAAGGTATTGATAAACCTAATACGTGCGATAAAGTTACTATATCAGATGTAATCTTTTGCCATTCTGGAAAAAACTGACTTAGTCTGCCAGCTAACTTACTGACCTTTATCGATTCTTGTTGTTGGGGGGTACTCGATAGGGGTACTATGGGGGGTAGTCGCGGTACGACTCTTCCTTTCTTGTTGCCGACGGCTGTAAAAATTCCTGTTGTGCTGATTTTTGTATTGCTGTTGATAATGTCGTGGGTTGTGCCCTGTTGACCTCTGCGACGAATTGTACTGGTTCTGTCTGCCCCGACAAAGGCCGCTGTTTGGTCGGGACAGACTTTAAGTTTAAAGGCCTAAAAACTTTCTTTGCCTTAGAACTTGGTTGTTTTAACTCCTCACTGGTCCTCTGCAGAGTCTTGGTGGTCTTAATTTCATCCTCAAGGTTGTCTCCAAATAGCCAAGATAAAACCTCAGATTTTTCCAAGGTTTCTTTAAGGTCTTTATTTAAATTAAATAAAAGAAGCTCCCTTCTACACTGCGATTGATTATAAAACAAGTCGACCATAAGGCGACCAGCATCACTCAACTGTTTGATAATGATCTCTTGTGCTCTTCTCTTTTATCTTTTAAAAGAGCAGTAATGGCTGTTCCCACTGCGGAAACTGCCGCACCAATTTGAGTCTTTAGGGACAGTTTAATATCTCTTCTAGCTGTAGAGTCGGTTATCGCAGCACTTACTATTCGATTAAGTTCAGGAGGATCTGAGGCTTGACAGTTAATAGGGATAGGGTGATCATTGATAATTATATTTTTATCTTCCAAGATAAGACCCTGTCTTAAAATAGCCTCCCATCTAATAGCCAGGTCTTTTTGAATGTTTGACCCCCTAACTTCATTGAGTGCGACATTAGGACCGAGCAGCTCCAAAAGATTTTCATCTAGTGGATCCTGGTTCTCCTGATCCTCTTCATTGTCATTGCCTCCCCTCTGTCTCTCTCATTCTAAAAAGAAGAGGAAAAAATTAATTTCAAATTCAAAACAAATCTATTTATCATGAAGGTAAATAAATAATCATATACAATATTGTAGCATAATTTATTAAAATTATCAAAAACAGAGGGGGATAAGTAATAATATTAAGCTTTGACTTTGACCCAACTAAATAATTCAAAGATGAATTTAATTTCATCCTCTACCATAATAATTATTAGGTAGGAGAAATATAAGGGAAGGTATTTTTTTTTTTTTATATTATGGATTTATCTGTTTCAGTAGGAAATTTAAAGAAAATATTTTAGAAATATTTTCCTCTACTATATACTATAGTAGGAAAAAAAAAGAAGGAAAAATAAGGCACAAATGCATTAAATCTGTTGTAACGTAAATTAAACGCAATCTAAATAAAATAAAAGTACCTAAAATAAAAACTTACCCATAAAAATGTCCTCATCCGACGAAGATAATACTCGTATACGACGTCGATGGTTTTTACCTGGGTCTTTGCGAACCCCTAATCCACTACGATTAGGCGAAACTTCTCTCGATGACAAAGAAGACCGAGAATATTGTGAAAGTGGGGAATTGCTGCCACTGCTTGTGCTAGGCGGCGGCGATGGCGAACGATGCCGGCGTTGTTTTTCCAATTTCCTGATCTTATGCTTTAATTTAAGTAGCTTCTTATCCATATCACTAGCACATCGTTTTCTTTTAGGCATTTTAATACTTACACACAAAAACAAAATAATATACGCTAAAAAGAGGAAAAAAGTCAACGGAAACGTAACACGAATGTGGTGTGGCCGACACACTGCAAAAGAATGATTGGTACAAGCGGGGTACGGGTTTTTGAGTACGGGGATTTTTGGCTTTAAAGTGTGTGGCCTGCGCTCTCGCTGGGATACTACATAACTAATATTTACGAGTCGAGACATGATATATAATTAAATATTTTGCTTGATTTACAAAAAAATCCACATAAATCAATTCGAAAAGTTGCTGCAGATTAGTCGGTTACTAAAACATTTGGTCTAAAATATTTGCATAGGAACAAATGGCATCCATATAAAATTCATTTCATTCAGGAGTTTATTGAAAATTATCACATCCGCAGAATAAAGTTTTGCGTAATAATAATGAATAAATGTAGTGCAAAGCCACAATTTTTAAGTAAGATTGTTTTTTCCGACGACGCAAGTTTTTTTTTTAAATGGTTCTGTAAATAGGCAAAATTTTCGTTATTGGGCACCAGAAAATCCACACTGGAGTATGGAAAGTCACACACAATTTCCCAAGAAGTTAAACGTATGGGCAGGAATTGTGGGTTCCTATTTTATTGAGGGCGCACTTACCTCTGAAAAATATTTAGAGTTGCTTCAAAATCAGATAGTACCTAGTTTAATTGCACTTTATTCAAATGGTGAAAACCCATTTATACCGGCAGATTCGAAGTTATGATTATCCCTCTTCATAAAGGTGGTAGCTTGGACCGACCCTCTAACTTCCGTCCCATATCAATTCTGTTTGCCCTCTCCAAGGTTCTTGAGCAGCTTGCAAAAAAGAGAATTGTCTCTTTTTTGACCAAATACAATGTGCTGTCCCCTAATCAGTATGGATTTCAGTCATCTAAGGGCACACAGGATGCCATTTTCAGATTCTTGGAGAGTGTGTATCTATCTATGAACTCCAAGGAGGCTGCAGCAGCGGTGTTCTGTGATCTGTCCAAGGCCTTCGATTGTGTGAATCATGGAGTACTGCTGTCAAAGCTTGATTTTTACGGATTTAGGGGAGTGGCTTTGGGGTGGTTGAAGTCATACATGTCAGATCGCACCCAGATTTTAGATTTTAGATTTTTAGATTTTCTCCAGGGATAGCACACCTTATCCTATTCATTTTATTATACGGTAATGACTTAAGCTCTCTATCACTGCATGGACTAGTGGTTCAGTTTGCCGATGATACTACAATTCTGTGGCATAACAAAGATCAAAAAGTAGTCAGATCTCTCATAGTAGAGGACCTTCACAAAATTAAAGAGTGGTGCATCTGCAATCAGCTTGTATTCAATGTTGATAAGACTTTTGTTCTGGGCTTTAAGTGTAATGTAGAGGGTTTTTTGTTTGATGAGTAGAGCCCACTACATGGTGGGGATTATTGTCGATTTCTCGGCCTCTTCATTGATGGAAGTTTAAGTTTTGGGCCTCGCTGCTAAACTTTCTTCTGGTTGTTTTGCAGTCAGGGTTGCCAGGCATGAGTTGGGGGGTTGTTTGCTCGTTCAGTTTATTTCGCCTTAATAGACTCTCATATCCGTTATGGGTTGCCATTTTGGGGTTTGTGCTCCAAGGGACTCATGACATAATTTTTACTATTTAGAAAAAAGCTTTAAGGTCTTTGTGGTGTTGGTCTGAGAGTCTCTTGAAACCTCTTTTTTTTAACTGAAAGAATTTTAACAGTTTTCTCACTCTTTATATTGGAAACTGCAACACTCATAAGTCCATAAGTCCACCATCCTGCACCAGTCATAATACTCGTCAAGTAAACAACTTATCTCTTCCAATCCCCACCTCCTCACTTACGAGAAACTCTCTTATATTTATTAGTCGTAAAATATTTAATAATGTTCCTTTTTCGATTAGGACTTTTACAGCCCTTAAAAAGTCTAGGAGAGAACTAAAGAAATTAATCTTACCAAAAGCTTACTACAGCATTGAAGAGTATTTTAACGACTCATTTTAATATTTAAAATTAATTATATATCTGTTAATATCAGATTTTTTTTATTATTCTTGTTTTATGTTGGTTCTTGCCTTTTCTTCTTTTTTGGTTTTTTCTTTGATTATATAAAATATACTTCTATGTACAATCAAAATCGATTCTGTATTCTGTTTTTATCCTGTATCCTGTATAACCAAATAAATACTAGTATTACAAATTCTAGGATTAGGAAGCTTTTAGCACAAGTTTGTAAACTTAGCAAATAAAGTATATTTTGACTTTGACTTTGACTTATTCGCGAACAGTACGAAATTATTATTATTACAGTTAGCATTTGAGTAATAGTGTAGGGTACTTCATGACTATGCCAACTGAGCACAAAGAAATCACAGCGTTAATAACCCTGGGTAGTGGTTGCATAATAATTGCAGAAAATTTACTGAAAATAAACGTAATTGTCGCCGATGGTGGCGTACTGAGCTTTATAAAAAACGTTCTGGCTGTTATCAGCGGACAGTACATATAAAAATTTTACACGAATGTCACCAACATTTTACACGAATGTCACCACCGACTTTGAATCTTTGCTGCCAAAAATAGGATCACAAATCGACAAAAAAGAAATTAGTTTGAGCTTTCGGGAGCCTATATCATGTCAAGACAGGTTTATCAGCAATTTTCGAACACCCAATTTTAAATATGAAAAGATCGATTTTAAATCTAAAAAATCACATTTTTAATAAGCCGCCATTTGGAAACGGGTAAAGATAAAATAAATCGTCCTTCTGAATCCAACGAGACCATGCGCAAGGTCGTAGTTGTAAACGAAAGTAAGTAAAGGAGGTCGAAAAATGACTTTCCGAGTTTTCAAAGTGCTATTATAACCCAGTGTTTTCGTGATGTAAGTGATGGAAGCAATCCGCTAGTATATTTAGTTCGATTTTGGAGAAAATCAATTTTTGGTGAAAAAAATACAAGGGGGTACCCGAAAAATGAAAAATTTCATACTTTGGAGGTCGATATCTCGGCTTCTATGGGCACTATCGGGAAAATTTCAATTGTTTTAACTTAGTTTCGTCCTTCCAAATCCAACGAGACCATCCGCAAACGTTCTGAATTCTATATCGTTCTGAATCCTTTTCCCTCGAACCTGCCACAAGCCGTAGTAATTGAAACCAGCGCGCCCCTTTGTGATCATCGGCGCATACATTGCAAAGATGCGTATAAATTGAACGGGACGCGCACGCGACACTCCTGCGACATGCCAAATTGTGCACTTACTACCGGTCTTAAGGAGGCGCGTCGCGTTGTTATCCATTTTCTGTAGGTTTGTGCGACGATCACAAAAGGGCGCACTGGTTTCAATTAGTACGTCTTGTGGCAGGTTCGAGGGAGAATGATTCAGAATGATTTAAATAAACTAT